>NC_085097.1:7246568-7269068 GCF_963422355.1 Corticium candelabrum | reverse complement strand
TTCATTCGAACACACGCCCACACCAGTCCTGTATAGACTGTATGCATCGACATCCTTCGCAAAGCTTCTAGCAATCGAATATCCCTTGCCGACGAAACTTAGCCTTCTAGCGCTTTCGTTTCTCTCCAAATTCTGATTGCATTTGCACCAAATCCAACTTACACGTTTTCTGCAGCAAGCACTACACGGGCAGTGTGTCGATTTCTATCGAAACAAGCGCGATGAGCAAGATTTGAATTCGTTCAACACATCCGAGACCTCGCAACAAAGATTGCACGTGACGTGTCCACAGACCTATCTTTACACTACAGTATCTTGCCCGTACGAAGGACGAGCCATGTATACTAGTTGAATTATAAGGCACAAAGAAGCCTAGAAATCCATTTACGAGTGTAGCTGAAAATTACCTTGAACATGCTCACCTTCATACCATAATTATGTAATAACCTTTTTCAAATCATGGCAATTAATAGTCAACTGCCTCGTCAGATAATGTCCTCGTCATTGTCATTAAAGATGTTGTTATGTGAGCCACCAACTTGTGTTGTGAAAAATAATGCCGTGAATGACGAGCAAGTGTAAAGTTGTGTGTATTTTAAGAAGGTGTAACATCACTCGTAATACACTATTATGTTGCAAGTAACATGTCTGCTAGTTGCGATACCGCGTAGACACGAGACAGTGTGGGCTTCAATGGGGCAACGTGCCAGGTTGTGAGGGTTTTGTGAACGCTGGGTTAAGCAGAGTGGACAGGTCAGACTCTGAGCTGCTCCGACAAGTGGCGTGAACCCAAGAGGTCACTCGGGGTGACGTTGGAGGATTGACGCCCGATAGAACGACCAAGACTGTACTTAAGCCCAAGAGGTCAGTCAAGCTGACGTTGGAGACTATCTCACCCTGCTTGAGCCCAAGAGGTCAGTGGAGCTGACATTGGAGGCTCAAAACAGCATGACAGAACCCATTTCGTTGAATGACGTAGATGAGACAACTGGCTTGAGCTGAAGATGTTAGTGGAGTTCACGTTGCCACGTGAGTAGAGGTACTTGTAATGTTGGGCCAAGACTGCCCTGAACAGGGCCCACCTCCAAATGGCACACTACCCCAAAGAAAGCCAGTAGACTGCATGTGTACCAGTGCAGTGGAATACAGCCTGAGACATCAAATTCAACACAAGTGCCAACCGTCTATCGTGAGCAAGTGTGATTAACAAGAAAAAGAAAAAAAGAAGAGCAAATCTGTCAGTCAGCAGACCACGATGGAAAGTGTGTCAGAATGTAGGCTTTTGCGAGCGCGTTTGCCACAGAAGAGATAGCCTTGGCATTTAGTTGGATGTATCGTTTGTAGCAGTCTGACGACTAACGATCGAGAGTTTTTATGAGCCAATCTGGCAGGCCAGCGGCAGCTGCTGTTGTTGCTGCTCCGATCCGGAAGCTGTGAGCTGCGTATTGGTCTTCGTTGAAGCCCAATTTGTGTAGTAAAGACCGAAGCATAGAGGTAAGACATAGAGGGGTGAGGAAGGAGCCATCTGCGTGTGAGAATAACGGTAGATCCGATGCTCTAGATGTATTTTTCCAACGCTTTTACCAGACAGACTGAATGGTGTGATCGGCTAAGAAATAGGTCTACGCCCAAGCGGAACGGGTCCGTCTTAGACTCCTCGATGTGCAGCTTATACCCGTTGCTGTCGATTGTAAGATGGGAGCGTAAAAGCGTTTGGTCCTTGTCAAAATGGCTGGGAGTTGGAGCCGTATATTCCGAGGACCGAAGAAAGCCGAATAAGACAGTGGTAAATGCAGCCCAATACATCTGACGGGGTGTATCTGTCCTCGGAGCACGAGGGAAGGCGGATGGAAGTTGCTATGGGGTGTGGCAGGCCTGCAAGTTGATGATGGTGTTTGATGCCGGGCAGATACACCTTCAGCGTCTGGTACTGCACTTCAAAAGCTGTTGACGCGACAAACTCGTTTGTATGTTGTTTGTCCAGTTAACTTTAGAAGGCTACAAGATGTCACGAAGAGACGAGTCGAAAATCCATTGTCGCACATCTGTCTCTCCTCCACATCATCTCATCTCAAACACATCATCATCCAGACTCCATCACTCTCGCTCGTTATCCGTCCCGACTTTGTGTGCAACACAACATTCAACAACCAATAGCGAGTGTCGAACCGTCATCTCAATCGGTGGAAAACAGACAGGCGAAACGATCAACGGCTGCACTGACTTTACTAGAGAAGACGGAAATGAATGGACGTGACGTCATGACGGATTCATGCGTGTCACGTGACTTGAGTGACAATGAGACATTGGGGGATGAGAGTGAGCATAACACTCAATCATCATGGGCAGTTCATTCTCCATCAACGTCTTATAGTTTGGCCTCTGATCATTGAGGACACGTCCACACACCAGAGGAAGGAAATGAGTTGAGAACACGGTTGTTGACTGCATCTCCACACACTGTGGCGGTCCCTCATTGCCATGTGCTATCAACGATTTGATTCAGAGAGGACACGATTGTCTGAGTCAATTATCATCTCTTTCTTGTAAAAATCTGAGTGAGGGAGAGTGTTATGAGATGAGAAAGAGTGGAGTAATTTGAGCACATGTTGACTAGATGAGTGATGATGCATGCGGGTCTTGCAGTCAATCGGGTCAGCACATGCACACACAATACATTGTCACGATGCATAGAGGTAGAGATGATTACTCGTTTTAATCGACAAATTTATGTGATTGTTTTAGCACTCAGCAATAAATATTTTGTCAAATTAATAAAAATTGGTTGGAGTGACATCACAGTCTTTTAATATTTAATATTTAATATTAAATATCCGCATGTACAGAGAATTTTTTGCTTAGTTTCTGCTGCTGGACTTTTTTTGGACGAGTTCTGAGACTCTTCACTCACAGCTGCCCTAGGATTCCAAACAACTGGACACGCCTATTATTTGGGATAGTTCCTTGGCACACTTAGATCTGGCCCATCTACACCCCTGTG
The DNA here is from genome assembly GCF_963422355.1 of Corticium candelabrum. Classification (NCBI taxonomy): domain Eukaryota; kingdom Metazoa; phylum Porifera; class Homoscleromorpha; order Homosclerophorida; family Plakinidae; genus Corticium; species Corticium candelabrum. The sequence goes on along the minus strand of NC_085097.1, from coordinate 7,266,067 downwards.
TGTGTGTGTGTGTGTGTGTGTGTGTGTGTGTGTGTGTGTGTGTGTGTGTGTGTGTGTGTGTGTGTGTGCGTGTGTGCATGTGTGTGTGTTGTGTCTGTAGCTCAGTTGGTAAGAGAGTTGCATTTTGAGAATAGTAACATCCGGGACATTGAGGTTGTAGGTTCATGGACGAGTACAGACGTAATTTCCTTGGGCAAGAAATTCACACACAATTGCCTCTCTCGACTCAGGAGTATAATTGAATACCTTGTCTTTGACTGGTGGTGGACTAGATCGATGGGTTGTCAGAACATCACGCACTATATACGGGTATGTGTTGTCTTGTGGTCCAGTCCCATGGCTGCGCCAAAGTCAGTGCCCTTTGATGCTCTGGCCATGCATCAAAGGTTCGTCAATGTGGCCTAAAACTTCGAGTAGCGCCGGGTCCTTACCAAGTGTGTGTGTGTGTGTGTGTGTGTGTGTGTGTGTGTGTGTGTGTGTGTGTGTGTGTGTGTGTGTGTGTTGTGCGCACCCGCATGCATACATGTGTGCATACTTTGTACATGTGTTGCATATCTTTTTGCTGTTTTGTCGTTTTGAATTCAGTGTTTCAGAACAGCTATTGATGTACAGTAGGACCTCAAAGATACGAACACCAGACAACCGAACTGACCGGTCAACCGAACAGCATGCTCTAGCGCGAGCGCGCGCTCTTGCAAAAATTTGATCACGTAATGTAGCCACGCGCACGCGCACTTTTGAGGCGTGGCCTAGCGCTAGCCACGTGGTAGCTGATCCAAGATGGAGGCAAAGGACAAGCCTAAGAGAAAGCGAGTCAATTTATCTATTGAACAAAAGATCGAGATTCTTGAGAAGCTGGACAGAGGTATTTCTAATACAGCTATTGCTTCTGAATATAGCATTGGAAAATCCACAGTAACTGATATACAGAAATCTAGGAGCAAAATTACTCAGTTTGCCGTTGAAGCTAAAGACAGCAGTAGTTTTAAGAAGCGTTGCATTGTTAGGAGAGCTGATGATGACCAATTTGACAAGGCCATGCACCTTTGGTTCACACAAGAACGGCACAAAGGCACTCCTCTGAGTGGGGTTGTTGTCATGGAGAAAGCCAGGCTGATGCACCAGCAAATGTATCCAGATCGGTCACCAGATGATTTCAAGGCTAGCACTGGTTGGCTTCATAGATTCAAGCAGAGGCATGGTATTCGTCAACTAAGCATGCAGGGAGAGTCTCTTTCAGCTAATCCTCAGTCTGCTGAAGCATTCAAGCTGTCTTTGCATAAATATATTGAAGATCATAAGCTTTCCATCCATCAGATCTTTAATTGTGATGAGACAGGTCTGTGTTGGCGCCTGCTGCCGAACAAAACCCTGGCAGATGGTTCTGAAAAGGCTGCAAAGAATTGCAAATCCCCTAAAGATCGGGTAACATTGATGGCAACTGCCAATGTCAGTGGAGATATGCGTAGCCCTCTGGTCTTTATTCACAAGAGCGCTAAGCCTCGCTGTTTTTCAGGGGTCAACATGTCATCTCTACCAGTCCATTATTATAGCCAAAAAAGTGCCTGGATGGATCAATCAATTTTCTTGGACTGGTTTTTCAAGCACTTTGTACCAGAGGTGAAGCGTTACTTGAAATCAAAGTCATTGCCACTTCAAGCTCTTCTCATTATGGATAATGCACCATCCCACCCTTCAGTAGAGGCTTTGAGTTCTGAAGGAATGAGTTGCATGTTTCTGCCCCCCAATGTCACAAGTCTGGTTCAACCTATGGATCAGGGAGTGCTGGAGAACCTGAAGCGCAGGTACAAACGAGAGCTCATGAGAAAACTGCTGCTTCAATCTGAATCGAGTGAAGACTCCTTCATTTCCTTCAGCAAAAAGCTGACCATAAAAGATGCGGTGTACCTGAGTGCTAAATCTTGGAACGAAATTCCTGAAGTTTCTCTCTGTCGTGCTTGGAATAAGCTAGGGTTTGGTGGTCGTAGTATGGGTGATGCTTCTCGGATCGATGCCAGTGAATCCGAAGAAGAAATTACCTTTGAAGTATGTTCCCAGTTGGGCATCAATGAGGAAGAAATGGAGCAATGGCTTCTTGCTGACAAGGATGAAACTGGGTCTCAATCGCTGACTGATGAAGAAATTATCGACTCTGTTCAGGTCCAGGATCCATCGGACAGTGAAGATGAAGCTGAGCACACTGATGTAGCTAAGATTAGCCACACAAAGGCTGTTGATTGCTTTAGTGTCTGCTTGGAATGGTTAGAGCAGCAGCCTGAAGCCACCCCCATGAATCTCATGCTTTTGAGAGAGCTCCTGGACCTTGCAGGACAAAAAAGGGGTTCTGCCTTGAAGCAAAAGACAATGGATTGTTATTTTAGTAACCCTTGAATTCGTTCTTACACTCTCACAGTTACTGTAGTTCACGTACTTATCCTTTTTGTTAGCCATACAGTGTACTCCTGTTTTCACAAGTTATGTAATCATCGATATTACAAACTTCAGACTTATGAACATTTCACAATTACGAACACCCAATTTCCCGAGGTGTTCGTATCTTTGAGGTCCTACTGTATTGACTAACTGAATGTGGTGGTTACTGCATTACAAATGTGGCTTGCAAGAAATGTGATTGTTAATTAAGGGTGTGGAGAAGTTGGCATGTTTAACTAATAGATATCAATGTGTTTTGTTTATCTTAATACAATTTATTACAACAAGTAATTATTGTGAAATGTGATGAATTGGTAAGTGCATGAGGATAGTAGAGGAATTGGTGATGTGTCTTGTGTGTTAGTGTAGTGTGACATGAGAGTGACTGTTTAACTAACTAGTGTCTTTTCTCTTATATCACAGGACCCGGTGAGTGTGTGACAGTTGAGTGTTGGTGTTGTGTTGTCTCACACTGTTTCTCATGTTTCTCTTGCTCTCATTTATTCCATCATTGACTGGATGAACATCAGGATGTGAGTACATCACTGTATGTGTGTGTAATAGTAAACAATGCATCTATTGAATGAATTAAAGTAATGTGTATTGAGAGTATTGTTTGTCTGTATTGTTTGCAACATGTGTGCAGGGGTGTATTTGACCTCTTGATTTAGGTGGTTTTTGGCGGTGACAAGCTTAATTAAGTTAAGATGTGGCCTTGCCTATTCTCATTCTAGTTCATCCTATACTCTCACCTACTTTTTAAAATCTAATATATAAATCTCAAACTGTGTGTGCATGTGTGTGTGTGTGTGTGTGTGTGTGTGTGTGTGTTTGTTGGCGTTTGGCAGCCACATCTTTTGTCCGTTCGCAACCAACATCGGCACGCACACTTGGCTCGCACAGGGGAAGGTTTGCGTAAACATATTTAAAAAATTATGCACCGGGTCCCCTTTCGAGGGGTCGACCCCCGCGTAAAATTTCTGGATGACGCAAACGCTACACATTCCCGTTTATTCGAACACACGCCCACACCAGTGCTGTGTAGACTGTATGCATCGCCGTCCTTAGCAAAGCTTCGAGCAATCAACTATTTCTTGCCCATGGAACTTACTCATCTAGCGCTTTTGTTTCTCTCCAAATTCTGATTGTATTTGCACCGAATCCAACCTACACATTTTCCACAGCAAGGGCAACACGGGCAGTGTGTCGATTTCTATCGAAACAAGCGCGAACAGCAAGATTCGAATTCGTTCAGCACATCCGGGACCTCGCAACAAAGGTAGCACGTGACGTGTCTACATGCCTATCTTTACGCTACAGTATCTTGCCCGTACGAAGGACGGGCCATGTATACTAGTCTAAGCTCAAACTGTCTGTGTGTGTGTGTGTGTGTGTGTGTGTGTGTGTGTGTGTGTTCGCATTTGGCGGGCACGTCTTTTGTCCGTTCGCAACCGAAATAGGCACACAGAGGGGAAGGTGTACGTAAAAAAAATTAAGAAAGTATGCAGCGGGTCCCCATTCGAGGAGTCGACTCCCCGCATAAAATTTCTCGATGACGCAAACGCTACATGTTCCAGTTCATTCGAACACACGCCCACACCAGTCCTGTGTAGAATGTATGCATCGACATCAGCACAAGAAGTTGGCATGTTTAACTAATAGATATCAATGTGTTTGTTTATCATAACACAATTTATTACAACGAATAATTATTGTGAAATGTGATGAAATGGTAAGTGCATGAGGATAGTAGAGGAATTGGTGATGTGTCTTGTGTGTTAGTGTAGTGTGACATGAGAGTGACTGTTTAACTAACTAGTGTCTTTTCTCTTATATCACAGGAAGTGGTGAGTGTGTGACAGTTGAGTGTTGGTGTTGTGTTGTCTCACACTGTTTCTCATGTTTCTCTTGCTCTCATTTATTCCATCATTGACTGGATGAACATCAGGCGGTGAGTACATCACTGTATGTGTGTGTAATAGTAAACAATGCATGTATTGAATGAATTAATTAAAGTAATGTGTATTGAGAGTAGTGTTTGTCTGTGTTGTTTGCAACATGTGTGCAGGGGTGTATTTTGCCTCTTGATTTAGGAGGTTTCCAGCTGTGACAAGCTTAATTAAGTTAAGATGTGGCCTTGCCCATCTCATTCTCATGTCCAGTCTTATACTGGTACCTAATTTCCATATTGACTTTTAAAGCACAAAGAAGCTTAGAAATCCATTTATGAGTGTCACTGAAAATGACCTTGAAACCTGCTCACCAGCGTACCATAATTATACAGTGAATTTTTCAAATCAAGGCAATCAATATTCATCTGCCTCATCAGATATGTTTGCATCGTTGTCATCGAAGATGTCGTTGCTATGTGAGCCAACAACCTGTGTTGTGACAAATAATGCCTTGAGTGACGACCAAGTCTAAAGTTGTGTGGATGGAAGAAGGCCCAAAATTTGTAACACCGAGTTCTCTGAATGTTCACCTAAAGTTTGTTTTTCTCCAAAAATCTCTTATGTGTCTTGACTGCGTGGACGACACTTCATTACACAGTTACTAAGATATGGAACTGGAAATTAGTCGGTAGTATTCTGAGACTCTTCACTCACAGCTGCCCTAGGATTCCAAACAACTGGACACGCCCATTATTTGGGGTAGTTCCTTGGCACTCTTAGATCTGGCCCATCTACACCCCTGTGTGTGTGTGTGTGTGTGTGTGTGTGTGTGTGTGTGTGTGTGTGTGTGTGTGTGTGTGTGTGCGCGTGTGCGTGTTTGCATGTGTGTGTGTTGTGCCTGTAGCTCAGTTGGTAAGAGAGTTGCATTTTGAGAATAGTAACATTCGGGACATTGAAGTCGTAGGTTCGTGGACGAGTACAGACGTAATTTCCTTGGGCAAGATATTCACACACAATTGCCTCTCTCGACTCAGGAGTATAAATGAACACCTTGTCTTTGACTGGGGGTGGACTAGATCTATGTGTTGGCAGAACAGCATGCACTATATACGGGTACGTGTGGTCTTGTGGTCCAGTCCCACGGCTGTGCCGAAGTCACTGCCCTTTGATGCTCTGGCCATGCATCAAAGGTTCGTCAACATTGCCTAAAACTTTGAGTAGCGCCGGGTCCTTACCTAGTGTGTGTGTGTGTGTGTGTGTGTGTGTGTGTGTGTGTGTGTGTGTGTGTGTGTGTGTGTGTGTGTGTGTGTGTTGTGAGGAACCAACATGCATACATGTGTGCATACTTTGTACATGTGTTGCATATCTTTTTGCTGTTTTTGTCGTTTTGAATTCAGTATTTCAGAACAACTATTGATGTATTGACTAATTAAATGTGGCGGTTACTGCATTACAAAGGTGGCTTGCAGGAAATGTGATTGTTAATTAAGGGTGTGAAGTTGGCATGTTTAACTAATAGATATCAATGTGTTTTGTTTATCTTAATACAATTTATTACAACAAGTAATTATTGTGAAATGTGATAAATTGGTAAGTGCGTGATGGTAGTAGAGGAATTGGTGATGTGTCTTGTGTGTTAGTGTAGTGCGACATGAGAGTGACTGTTTAACTAACTAGTGTCTTTTCTCTTATATCACAGATGCGGGTGAGTGTGTGACAGTTGAGTGTTGGTGTTGTGTTGTCTCACACTGTTTCTCATGTTTCTCTTGCTCTCATTTATTCCATCATTGACTGGATGAACATCAGGCGGTGAGTACATGACTGTATGTGTGTGTAATAGTAAAGAATGCATCTATTGAATGAATTAAAGTAATGTGTATTGAGAGTAATGTTTGTCTGTATTGTTTGCAACATGTGTGCAGGGGTGTATTTGACCTCTTGATTTAGGAGGTTTCCAGCTGTGACAAGCTTAATTAAGTTAAGATGTGGCCTTGCCCATCTCATTCTCATGTCCAGTCTTATACTGGTACCTAATTTCCATATTGAATTTTAAAGCACAAAGAAGCTTAGAAATCCATTTATGAGTGTCACTGAAAATGGCCTTGAAACCTGCTCACCAGCGTACCATAATTATACAGTGAATTTTCAAATCTACCTCATCAGATATGTTTGCATCATTGTCTTCGAAGATGTCGTTGCTATGGGAGCCACCCACCTGTGTTAATTAATTAAGTTAAGATGTCACTATGCTCATTCTCATTCTCATGTTCAGTCATATACTCGTATCTAAGTTTTCATATTGAATCTAGTGCACAAAGAAGCCTAGAAATTCATTTACGAGTGTCACTGAAAATGACCTTGAAACCTGCTCACCAGCATACCATAATTGTACAGTGAATTTTTCAAATCAAGGCAATCAATATTCATCTGCCTCATCAGATATGTTTGCATCGTTGTCATCGAAGATGTCGTTGCTATGTGAGCCAACAACCTGTGTTGTGACAAATAATGCCTTGAGTGACGACCAAGTCTAAAGTTGTGTGGATGGAAGAAGGCCCAAAATTTGTAACACCGAGTTCTCTGAATGTTCACCTAAAGTTTGTTTTTCTCCAAAAATCTCTTATGTGTCTTGACTGCGTGGACGACACTTCATTACACAGTTACTAAGATATGGAACTGGAAATTAGTCGGTAGTATTCTGAGACTCTTCACTCACAGCTGCCCTAGGATTCCAAACAACTGGACACGCCCATTATTTGGGGTAGTTCCTTGGCACACTTAGATCTGGCCCATCTACACCCCTGTGTGTGTGTGTGTGTGTGTGTGTGTGTGTGTGTGTGCGTGTTTGCATGTGTGTGTGTTGTGCCTGTAGCTCAGTTGGTAAGAGAGTTGCATTTTGAGAATAGTAACATTCGGGACATTGAAGTCGTAGGTTCGTGGACGAGTACAGACGTAATTTCCTTGGGCAAGATATTCACACACAATTGCCTCTCTCGACTCAGGAGTATAAATGAACACCTTGTCTTTGACTGGGGGTGGACTAGATCTATGTGTTGGCAGAACAGCATGCACTATATACGGGTACGTGTGGTCTTGTGGTCCAGTCCCACGGCTGTGCCGAAGTCACTGCCCTTTGATGCTCTGGCCATGCATCAAAGGTTCGTCAACATTGCCTAAAACTTTGAGTAGCGCCGGGTCCTTACCTAGTGTGTGTGTGCGCGCGTGTGTGTGTGTGTGTGTGTGTGTGTGTGTGTGTGTGTGTGTGTGTGTGTGTGTGTGTGTGTTGTGCACACCCGCATGCATAACGTGTGTGCATACTTTGTACATGTGTTGCATATCTTTTTGCTGTTTTTGTCGTTTTGAATTCAGTATTTCAGAACAACTATTGATGTATTGATGTATTGACTAATTAAATGTGGCGGTTACTGCATTACAAATGTGGCTTGCAGGAAATGTGATTGTTAAGTAAGGGTGTGGAGAAGTTGGCATGTTTAACTAATAGATATCAATGTGTTTTGTTTATCTTAATACAATTTATTACAACAAGTAATTATTGTGAAATGTGATAAATTGGTAAGTGCGTGATGGTAGTAGAGGAATTGGTGATGTGTGTTGTGTGTTAGTGTAGTGTGACATGAGAGTGACTGTTTAACTAACTAGTGTCTTTTCTCTTATATCACAGATGCGGGTGAGTGTGTGACAGTTGAGTGTTGGTGTTGTGTTGTCTCACACTGTTTCTCATGTTTGTCTTGCTCTCATTTATTCCATCATTGACTGGATGAACATCAGGATGTGAGTACATCACTGTATGTGTGTGTAATAGTAAACAATGCATCTATTGAATGAATTAAAGTAATGTGTATTGAGAGTAGTGTTTGTCTGTATTGTTTGCAACATGTGTGCAGGGGTGTATTTGACCTCTTGATCTAGGTGGTTTTTGGCGGTGACAAGCTTAATTAAGTTAAGATGTGGCCTTGCCTATTCTCATTGTAGGTCATCCTATACTCTCACCTACTTTTTAAAATCTAATATATAAAGCTCAAACTGTGTGTGTGTGTGTGTTTGTTTGCGTTTGGCGGCCACATCTTTTGTCTGTTCGCAATCGACATCGGCACGCACAGGGGAAGGTTTGCGTAAAAATATTTAAGAAATTATGCACCGGGTCCCCTCTCGAGGGGTCGACCCTCGCGTCAAATTTCTCGATAACGCAAACGCTACACATTCCCGTTTATTCGAACACATGCCTACACCAGTCCTGTGTAGACTGTATGCATCGCCGTCCTTAGCAAAGCTTCGAGCAATCAACTATTTCTTGCCGATGGAACTTACTCTTCTAGCGCTTTCGTTTCTCTCCAAATTCTGATTGTATTTGCACCGATTCCAACCTACACGTTTTCCGCAGCAAGGGCTACACGGGCAGTGTGTCGATTTCTATTGAAACAAGCGCGAACAGCAAGATTCGAATTCGTTCAGCACATCCGGGACCTCGCAACAAAGATTGCACGTGACGTATCCACAGACCTATCTTTACATTACAGTATCTTGCTCGTACGAAGGACGGGCCATGTATACTAGTTGAATTATAAAGCACAAAGAAGCCTAGAAATCCATTTACGAGTGTAGCTGAAAATAACCTTGAAAATGCTCACCAGCATACCATAATTATGTAATAAACTTTTTCAAATCAAGGCAATTAATAGTCAAGTGCCTCGTCAGATAATGTCCTCGTCATTGTCATTAAAGATGTTGTTATGTGAGCCACCAACTTGTGTTGTGAAAAATAATGCCCTGAGTGACAAGCAAGTGTAAAGTTGTGTGTATTTTAAGAAGGTGTAACATCACTCGTAATACACTACTATGTTGCAAGTAGCATGTCTGCTAGTTGCGATACCGCGTAGACACGAGACAGTGTGGGCTTCAATGGGGCAACGTGCCAGGTTGTGAGGGTTTTGTGAACGCTGGGTTAAGCAGAGTGGACAGGTCAGACTCTGAGCTGCTCCGACAAGTGGCGTGAACCCAAGAGGTCACTCGGGGTGACATTGGAGGATTGACGCCCGATAGAACCACCAAGACTGTACTTAAGCCCAAGAGGTCAGTCAAGCTGACGTTGGAGACTATCTCACCCTGCTTGAGCCCAAGAGGTCAGTGGAGCTGACATTGGAGGCTCAAAACACCATCACAGAACCCATTCCGTTGAATGACGTAGATGAGACAACTGGCTTGAGCGGAAGATGTTAGTGGCGTTGACGTTGCCACGTGAGTAGAGGTACTTGTAATGTTGGGCCAAGACTGCCCTGAACAGGGCCCACCCCCAAATGGCACGCTACCCCAAAGAAAGCCAGTAGACTGCGTGTGTACCAGTGCAGTGGAATACAGCCTGAGACATCAAATTCAACGTAAGTACCAACAGTCTAGAATAACGGTAGATCCAATGCTCCAGATCTGGAACCAGGCCATGTATTTTTCCAACGCTTTTACCGGACAGACTGAATGGTGTGATCGGCTAAGAAATAGGTCTACGCCCAAGCAGAACGGGTCTGTCTTAGACTCCTCGATGTGCAGCCGATACCCGTTGCTGTCGATTGTAAGATGGGAGCGTAAAAGCGTTCGGTCCTTGTCAAAATGGCTGGGACTTGGAGCCGTATATTTTGAGCACCGAAGAAAGCCGAATAAGACAGTGGTAAATGCAGCCCAATACATCCGACGGTTGTCGGTTGATAAGTCAAGCCGTTCTTTCAGAGCACATTTTAGTTCACCCATGATTTTGATAGTGATTGGAAGACGCGGTTTAGGAGATAGCCGAAGTCTGCGTCGTCTGATGCCTCGGAGCACGAGGGGAAGGCGGATGGAAGTTGCTATGGGGTCTGGCAGGCCTGCAAGTTGATGATGGTGTTTGATGCCGGGCAGATACACCTTCAGCATCTGGTACTGCACTTCAAAAGCTGTTGACGCGACCAACTCGTTTGTATGTTGTTTGTCCAGTTAACTTTAGATGGCTACAAGATGTCACGAAGAGACGAGTCGAAAATCCATTGTCGCACATCTGTCTCTCCTCCACATCATCTCATCTCAAACACATCATCATCCAGACCCCATCACTCTCGCTCGTTATCCGTCCCGACTTTGTGTGCAACACACAACATTCAACAACCAACAGTGAGTGTCGAACCGTCATCTCAAACGGTCGAAAACAGACAGGCGAAACGATCGACGGCTGCACTGACTTTACTAGAGAAGACGGAAATGAATGGACGTGACGTCATGACGGATTCAGGCGTGTCACGTGTCTTGAGTGACAATGAGACATTGGGGGATGAGAGTGAGCATAACACTCGATCATCATGGGCAGTTCATTCTCCATCAACGTCTTATAGTTTGGCCTCTGATCATTGAGGACATGCCCACACACCAGAGGAAGGAAATGAGTTGAGAACACGGTTCTCGACTGCATCTCCACACACTGTGGCGGTCCCTCATTGCCATGTGCTATCAAAGATTTGATTCAGGGAGGACACGATTGTCTGAGTCAATTATCGTCTCCAGAGGCGTCGCTCAATAGGGGCCTGGGTGGGCCATGGCCCCCCAATATTAGTAGGCGTGGCCGTCTAGACAATTGACAATAGACAATAATCTTAGCGCTGGCCCCCCCAATTTTGGACGTCCAGCGACGCCTCTGTCGTCTCTTTCTGGTAAAAATCTGAGTGAGAGAGAGGGTTATGAGATGAGAAAGAGTGGAGCAATTTGAGCACATGTTGACTAGATGAGTGATGATGCATGCGGGTCTTGCAGTCAATCGGGTCAGCACATGCACACACAATACATTGTCACAATGCATAGAGGTAGAGATGATTACTCGTTTTAATCGACAAATTTATGTGATTGTTTTAGCACTCAGCAATAAATATTTTGTCAAATTAATAAAAATTGGTTGGAGTGACATCACGGTCTTTTAATATTTAATATTTATTATTTAGTATTTAATATTTATTATTTAATATTTAATATTTAATATTAAATATCCGCATGTACAGAGAAGTTTTTGCTTAGTTTCTGCTGCTGGACTTTGTTCTTGTCCTAGGCGAGTTCACTTGCTGTCACAGGTTACGATGTATGGCAAGAACTCGCCTAGAACAAGACCAAAGTCCAGCAGCACCTGCAGTGGAAATGGAAGCGAAAACTTTGCTGTACATACGAATATTACCATCTCATGCTAGTGGAACAAAATGCATGTGCTAAAACACGTGGAGCGAGCACGAGGAGAGGACTGGGTAGGAGTCTAGGAATGTGCCAACCAGAAAAGGGGAGGGGCTGGCTACCACATCCGGGTCGCAACGAGTCATTCGTCTCATCAGAATGTCTTAAGTGCTGACGATTCTAATCGCTCTGTTCGCTCTTGCAGCTTGATATGTGGTAGTGTGAGTGAGTGTCGTGTGCTATTTGTTGCATGGGTATAGATATCTCAGTCTGGTCGTCATGTTCAATACATCGATGTATACTGCAAATAATCAAAAACAGAGTTGTGTACCAAATCAATTGTTTGTTTTGAACAAGATGTGTGATGGTTGATGACTGTTTCATTCATTTCAATTTGTCTAGTTTGTGTTCCTTCCAGGAAGTAGGGCTTTACCTTTGTTTATAATCTGACGTTTCGACTGGATGGCTGATTGTATATTGTATACCTTCCTAACCGTAACCGTAACTATCTCATACTTACTGAAACTCAAAAAGTGACAATTTTATACTTGAAGTTGGTATCTGGTTTTTATAATGTTGAACAATGTAGACACCTTAAAAATCTCTTTCTTACTACTGTGTTTTGGCATTTAATTTATGGTTGGTTGCTATGATTTGTTGATTACCTGATTAGACCTTCCTATGGTAATTGCTTATTCTACTGCTTTGCTCTCCTGCTGGACTAGAGTCTACTATTACATAAATAGTGCTGATGTACAAAGCAGTGCACTCCCATACCAGATGAGGTGATTAAAAATTAATTAAATTTTCAATTGAATTTATTTTGAAAAGTTTCAAATTGGCTTGCTGCTTCAAAGCTGAGTTTGAGTTTTGAGTTTAGTATGCTTAACTGTAGGTCTGATGATGATGGCATGTCCACTGATAACAGTAATGACTCTCTTTAGTGTCCTCTGTGTCTCTGATGGGATTTAACACCTGCTTTTGAACGGCATTCCTTTCCACAAGATTGGCAAACAAATGACTTGTTGGTAGGAACAATTTGTTCTTTCCGTTTCTGACGTTGAGCTTGAAGATGTCTAATACGATTTTCTTCAAACTGTTGGAGTGATGAATGGCAGAGAGATCTCCAGTTTGTTCTATCACTGGATAGTTTCTCAAAATGCAGGAAGTCAATCCCACAAGATTTCATATTAGCCTTGATAGAATCTTTATAACGTAATTTAGGACCACCTTGATGAGGATGGCCCTGTTCCAGTTGACCAAAAAGGAGTTGTTTGGGAATTCTATCATTAGGCATTCGAGACATGTGACCAGCCCAGCGAAATTGGCATTTCATAACAAAAGATTCAATGCCACTGATGTTACAACGAGATAACACTTCTGTGTTGGGTATATAGTCAGTCCACTGGATTCCACATATGCGGCGAAGACATCGCAGATGTAAACTCTCCAAACTTTTGAGGTTACGAAGAAGGGTCCATGACTCGCATCCGTACAATAGAACTGATAAGACTACTGCTTTGTAAACTGCAACCTTCGTGGTCAGTTTGATTTCATGCCTTTGCCAAAGTCTGTTGTACAATTTACCAAAAGCAGCACTGGCCTTTGATATCCTATGAGAGACATCTGCATCAACAGTTGCATTATTTGAAAGGAAACTACCCAAATACTTGAAATTGCTGACATAAGACAATGGGTGATCACCAATCATAACTGGAGGAGAGTTATAGTTTGAGCCTGGACGTGGTTGAAAAAGCACTTCTGTCTTTTTCAAGCTGATACTCAAGCCAAAACGTTTAGTTGATCTGTCTAAACAGTTGACAATGTGTTGAATGTCTTCATATGTGTGACCAACTAATGCGCAATCGTTAGCAAACAAGAGTTCTCTCAGTAGACTCTTAGAAACCTTTGTATCCTAGAGATTTACAGAGGCTAGTCTCTGTTCGCGCTGATTTTGCTCCCGAAGTCAGTAATGATGCAGCTGTAATTGTTTACCACACGCAGATGTTAAGTGATATCCAAAACTGTCCATTAGAGGTCATACTACAACAGAATGAGGTTATGTAAATGTAAAACAATCTGTGGGAGACCATTTTAGTCTGACTTCTATCTCAAACTCCCATTGACTTGTGGATACTTAGTACTGTTTATAGACCATAACTGGTCTTCCTATGGCTGGACTGCTCTAAAATGTCTTGTCTAGTGTCGTTGTATTATTGAAGAAATTATTCCCACTGTTGTGTCTTTCTAGAATGGCAAAAAATTGCCTCAGCTTTTGTGATACCTTACTGAACTTCTGTGCTCATGTAGCTGTTGACTGTTTATGGATATCATAAGGCATGGTGACACTGATCTTTTGCACTCAACATGTTAAATTTGGCTGCCTTTTTTATTAACGCTCGTTATACCAAACAAATTAAAATCAGGTTTTGATGCTCCTGAGTAAGTTAGTTACGATGGAAAATATGCTTGAACCAATTCTAGCTGTGAAGTCCAATCAATTTAAAATTTTAGTCTTGCGTAGCCAGCCTCTCCCCCTTTTAATATCAAAAAGGGGGATAACTTTTGATATCAAAAGGGGAGGGGATGACTTTTGATATCAAAAGGGGGAGGGGCTGCCTACGTGAGACTACATGTCCGGACAACGTTGAAACCTTACTTCGAGCACTGGTCTTGTATGTGCACCTATGTGTGCAGCAGCTGATCCATAGCCTAAGCCAGCAGCCGAGGGTTTAGGACTTTAGTTCTCCTTTATTACTTGTTAACCCTAGTCTCGCGTAGCCAGGTGCTTCCTTTCCCACCGCCCAGAAGTATGACGTGGCAGGGAAAGGTCTAGCTACACAAGACTAACCAACTGATTGGAAATTGGAATGCAGCACATGCACTAATTGTTTATTGCTGATGTTAATTATCATGCCAGCTGATCTGATGATATATTTGCATGCTTTTAAGTTGTATGGCATAGCTGTCATTTGTGTAGTAGTTGTCTTGTATATAGCGGCACGAGCAGGAGCAACAGCAGCAGCAACAGCAGCAGCAACAGCAGCAACAGCAGCAGCAACAGCAGCAACAGCAGCAGCAACAGCAGCAACAGCAGCAGCAGCAGGTATACCCAACTACATAATATAACAGTACCAATGTTGCTGTTCCTATTGATTCAGTATTTATGTATTTGTTGTGTTCAAATAAAACAATTAACATATAGAATACATTTAATACCTGTTACTAATGTTGTTGAAGAATTTACATACTGGTGTATAGGTCTACATGTGATTATAGCCCATCTTCCATGGAACAAATCACAAAAGATAAATACACCATCTTTCTCAGTCATCTATCTAACCTTCGTCCTTGCAATGCATTATTTCGGCTGTTCTGGGCAAGTGTGTGTGTGTGTGTGTGTGTGTGTGTGTGTGTGTGTGTGTGTGTGCGAGCACGTGCACTTCAATTTTATCTGCTTCAACATTCAAGTAGAACTGCCAATCACACATGCAGTGAGCAAAGAACTCAGATCAGTAGTCACGAGTCAACTGAACTTGTAATTGTATTACAATGTACCAAATGAATCCAGTTTGTAAAAAAATTGAGTGACTTGAAAAAAGGGCACTGACCAAGCATAGCTA
This sequence comes from Corticium candelabrum, assembly GCF_963422355.1. NCBI lineage: Eukaryota > Metazoa > Porifera > Homoscleromorpha > Homosclerophorida > Plakinidae > Corticium > Corticium candelabrum. The sequence continues at coordinate 7,250,925 of NC_085097.1, read as the reverse complement.
AGCATTGTTTGTACAACATTCAGCTCACGGCGTAATCGTCTGACGTGAATGTGGATTAGTGAAATAATATATTTATGCATGATCATGACTGTCCAGAGTAACTACCTGATTTCATTACTACTTGACTTACATGTACAGTGTATATGCATTCTTGCAACCTAAGCTAGCAGCCGAGTGATTAGCACTATTTTGTCTAATCATTTTGTTACCTATTGTGTTTCTTTGTTATGTCATTTGTTGTGTGTGTGTGTGTGTGTGTGTGTGTGTGTGTGTGTGTGTGTATGTGTGTGTGTGTGTGTGTGCACGTACATGTACATGTGTTTGTGTACGTTTTATTTTCTGTCACTTTGAATTTCAGTGCTTCGAAAGCTATCGTTGCAGTGCTGTTACTGAATTACAAATGTGACTTGCAAGAAATGAGATTGTTGGCATGTTTAACTAATAGATATCAATGTGTCTTGTTTATCTTAATTCAATTTATTACAACAAGTAATTATTGTGAAATGTGATGAATTGGTAAGTGCATGAGGATAGTAGAGGAATTGGTGATGTGTCTTGTGTGTTAGTGTAGTGTGACATGAGAGTGACTGTTTAACTAACTAGTGTCTTTTCTCTTATATGACAGGAAGAAAATTGCTGAAAAGGCTCTTGAAGAGAAGGAAAAACAACTCAGTCAATGAATTTGTAGGCAATACTTTATAGGGAACCAGGGGCACATAGGCACATCCCCTAGAAATTTCTTAGTTGTAACTGGGTTGTATTGCAAGGGATAGCTGTCTTCTACTGATGTTGTTGTAGTTAGAATTCACTGTTTTACTTTGCTGTATTACATGTATGACTAATTGAATATGTTTGGCCTAATTGCTGTTTAGTGTGACACTCTCAGAGGCAAATTTGGGCCCCCAACTGAAACTAGATTGTTATGCACATTTGCATGAAGTTGTAAGCTACCATGTGTATTCTCTTTTGTTGTTCAAGTGGGTCACTGGTGTGATGTCCCTGTTGCTGTCAAAACGTTTCATGAGAATCTGAGGCTTCCTCAACTGGCACCAGTTTTCAAGAGAGAACTGACCATCTGCAGTCAGTTGCATCATCCCAACCTCGTCCCTATCTATGGTGGTGTGATGAAGAATGAAATTCCTGTCCAAATTGTGATGGAGCTTCTTCAAGGCTCACTTAGTGATCTAATGAAGGCAGCACATGCTTCAAAGAGCTACCATTGCTATCTGTCATTCCGAGAGCAGATCGACGTAGCTACAGATACCACTGCTGCCATTACGTATATGCATCGCCTGCGTCCTCAGCCTTATGTTCATTGTGATATCCGTACTACCAATGTGATGATCACTCGTGATATGGTAGCTAAAGTGGGTGATCTTGGTGCAAGTCACATGATCAACAGCAGCACGTCTCTAGGTGCTCTGAGTCCTGAATATTGTGCACCTGAGAAATTTCCTCGCAGTGATGGTAGGTCAGCTCGCAGCACACGAGAGTCTGATGTTTATAGTCTGGGTGTGACCCTGACTGAGTTGTTTACGGGTCTGTCACCAATTCCTGCAGAGAGGCAAAATCAAATACGAAAGATCAAAAATCCTGATCTGTTGGATATGTGCTTGCAAATGACACATGATAGACCTGCTGAACGACCAACTGCTGAGATGGCTTTCACCATTCTGATCAACCAAAAGTCAGTTGATTCATACAGATCAATTGGAGGAAGAAGGACTGTTAAAGGAAACTTGGAAGGCGAGGAGGACATGTATCTTGTTGATTTCATGCATTCCTAAGGTGAAAATAGAGGCACCTACAGAATTGGACTGCTGCTCTAACAAGCATTACTAGGGCAAGGGAGGGAGGGAAGGAATGACGTATGTGGGATATTGTCGTTATATTTTCTTAACCGTCTGCTTTTAGTCGTTGCTTTGTATCTGTAATTGTTGTAAGCTGGAAATGCCTTTGTAGCGCAGTATGTGATGGACAGCAAATGTCACAATTGATTGCATTTTTACAGCCACTAATGACTGCTGAGTAAAACAAAGTTTGAACTTGCTGAAAGTCAATCACACAGTTTGGTGACAAATCTTGTTCAGATGTGAACACTTCAATGTACTTCACAAGTTCTACTACTTTTCCAACCACCATTATCACTGTTTAGTAAAGCAGTCTGACTGTACCCACAGCCCAACGTGTGTTTGTGCAAGGAAAAGCAAAAACTGCTCAACAGATCTTTCTTCATGTACAAGTAGACATATACTTGTAATAGACCCTCCATTGACCATGCACTCTAAATTCTACATTAAAACAAAATCAACATCACACGTCTGGCAACCATTCCCACTACTACACATACAGTATATCAGCCAGCCAGAATTCTGTTATGAGAATGCGAAGAGGACATAGTCATATGAAATCTAGTGATGCTCAAAGTGAATGGTAAAGCAGCAAGCATAACTTATATCATGCATGGAAAATGGTAAGATGTCTGATAACTGTATGTGTCCTTGGTGTGTACTATAACTGTATCCTAATATACCTGACAACAGACAATAATCCTTCTATATTCACCTCACTCTATCACCTTCAATGGTATGTCGTCTCACAACAGTCACACTCGAATTGCTTTCTTACTGATGCTTTGTTTACGTCGTTTTGGTTGACTGTCCATCAGTTCTGAGTCATGAGTACAATCAGCTGGAGGTGGCTACAACACAAAATGCAATACTATTATGTAACGATGGTGTAACACAATGTACATGTATCGTTGGTTATACTCACTGCTCCCATTCTTTCTAAAGCTCGCCTTGCCAGACGTTTGGAGTACAAACGTTTATCCGGAGAGGTGGTGCTCTCTTCGTGATGAAAGCTGTTTTCCTAGTAGAACAGAAGATAAGAGATCAAATATTAACCGCTTTGTGCCACAGCATTGAGGCTACTGTTTCTACATTAGACTTGGAATTACTTGGTTTCAATATCAAGGTTGTCATTTTGTGACAATCCATCACAACCCCAAAATGATCATCAGTACATGTTCTATAGTAGTACAACCAGTTGTTGATTGGCAATAGTCAATAACAGTTTATGACCATATGTTGTGAGGATGTTTAGTCAAACAAATTATACATAAGCTACACTACACACACACACACACACACACACACACACACACACACACACACACACACACACACACACACACACACACACACACAGCCTTGACTCATATTTGATCAGTACAATATCACTGTTCTACACATCCACAACTTAAAAGTGATTTTTAAACTACAAACAGCATAAACAATTCTAGAATTTCAAATCATTAAATTCAATCTTCATCGTGTATTTAGTATAGTTGGAAGTTACAACAACAAAAAATCAAAATCAAAGAGACAAAGTATACACTCACACTTCCATCTCTATCAGTTGCAACTTACTGTCAAGTCAGTGATTGCCCTTTTCCTGTTGATTAGCTGCAGTCCTGCTGTCTTCTGAGTTAAACTCTCGACCTGATTTTCTTGAACATTGCAGCCAGCAGATTTGCCTTTCATCTGAAACGTTTCAATGGACTCCTTGAAATACTCTTTGAGCTCCAGCACAGATAACGTCTTTGCTGCAATGAAAGACTTTTTCCCTCTAGAAAATCACGAAACCAAGCATTAAACAACAACAACAACAACAACAACAACAACATGTACTGCTGTAAACTACACTGTACACAGAATGTGTTTATAAATGTATAAAAACATGCAGTTGTATAGACCACAAACACATACTGACCGGTGAATAGATGGATAGATGAGAAGGCTAACAAGCAAGCACAAACCAATAATTTAACACTCACTGAACATGAAGATACTGAAAACACAAAAAATTATGACCAAGTAGTAAATAAAAATACAGTTGTGCACAAATAGAAAGACAATCCAATGTCTGATGTCAAATGCATGTGCAATATGAAATGACAACATGCAATTTAAAATAAATGTGAAGCCCATACTATTGTCTTTAAAAGATTGTCTAAGTTTACGTATAAATAAAAAAATATATAAATATGTAAATAAATATATAAATATATATAAATAAATAAATAAATATATAAATAAATAAATATATAAATATATAAATAAATAAATAAATAAATATATAAATATAAATAAATAAATAAATAAATATATAAATATATATAAATAAATAAATAAATAAATAAATAAATATAAATATATAAATAAATAAATATATAAATAAATAAATAAATAAATATATATAAATAAATAAATAAATAAATAAATATATATAAATATATAAATAAATAAATAATAAATAAATAAATATATAAATAAATAAATATATAAATAAATAA
>NC_085097.1:7176568-7234068 GCF_963422355.1 Corticium candelabrum | reverse complement strand
TAGAATGCAGAACTTCCCAACTAGCCACGAGAATGTGCATGTACTTTGTTCTTAGATTTTTATAACAGGCAGTAGTACGTACAGTACAAGTTCTGTGTTAATTAATTATTATGTTTAGTAATTGGTGTTGATACTGTGTGTCGCTAATTAGGCACATTGATCAATCGGTTATACTAAATAAATTAGTTAATGGCTTCTACTCCAACCGGGCTTGCAAATACTTAAATTTTGATGATTAGATATTATATATTTAACACATATTATGATATAAATTTATTAATATTAATGTTATTGTAGGCGTGTCTAAAAAAATTTAAACTCCCGCATTTTGACACTGTTAGGGCAGGTCTGTCGTAGAGGTTACGCATGGCCAGCGCAGGAGCTGGTAGAGGTTGGAAGAGGGGCGTGCACACGGAGCTTCTGGAAGAGGCTGGATGAGCCCAATCGAACGCGCCCCTAGCCTCGTTACTTTTAGGAAATCGCAAGTTTGTATCAGAAACATACGTCACCCATACGTGTGAGTATTCGACAGTTTTCTAACAATTTGACAATTGACTGTTTCACATTTCACATTACTCTGCAACCATCTCTACGAAATCCATCATATGCATCACAATTTTTCTATAACAATATAAATCTAACAATAACTTCAAAAATACAGAAGTTAAGTTAAAAACCTAAACATCAACCCTAAAGGTAGTTAATAAGTTAATTAATCAGACATCAACGATCTGTCGTTTTCATTACCAGCTGCTTGTAGAGAAGCTTCAGACATCAATTCATATGCCATAAGATTCCCAAATAGGCTTGGACACCACCGTAAGGAAGCCATTTTCTTGTGAAGACCAGTAGCTGCTGTTGCAAAGTACAAAACTAGAGTTCCATAGCATATCATAGCAAATATAATCAAAGCAAGAGCCCACCAGGCAGTCACATACGACATGTAACTAATGACAAAATAAAAGTTGATACCAATGACACCAAATCCGAGACAAGAGATGAAAGCTCGCATCGCAACACCATTCTGAAAGTGCTGCATGATGTTGACCGTTGATGTAAAGTGGAGCAGTGGAATCAGTGCGAATGGTATCTGCAGACTCTGAACGACATTGAGAATATCATTCATGCCCGTCAACCGATTGATATTTGAGAATGCTGCAACCATGACTGTTGGCAAGATAGCCACCGACCTAGTGAAGAGAACTCGCTTCCATCTCTGCCATTTAATGTTGAGAAACCCTTCCATCGCAAACTGTCCTGCATATGTTCCCGTCATCGTGGAGCTCTGACCTGCCGCTAAAATCCCAATAGCCCAAATGTACTTCGCAATCTCGCCGTAATAACAACCCAAAAACAATCCACCCTTGTAGATATCAACCGGAAGACTGCCATTTAAGTCATAATCTTGACCAATAAGCGTCTCATTGATAGATGGGCACTTCTCAATAACATCCACTGCCCGTCTTCCATAGAAAGCAGCTCCAAATACGCACATAACAAAGAGATTGATAATAAACGAAATAAACAGTGCGATCCCTGACTCCATAAAGAAGTATTTGTTCGCTTCCTTGACCTGCTTCTCGTTCTCTCTGTCCACCTCTCGTGAATGCACCAACGCAGAGTGAAGGTAGAAGTTGTGTGGCATGATGACAGCACCAACAATGCCAACAGCCTGTTCGACAGCCTTTTTCGAACAACTCGAGCAATACCAAACCACCATCCCTTTGAGTACATCGCCTTGATTTGGTTGCACGGCCACGTACTCGTACCCAAACGTGATCGCCATAACACTGATGAGAACGCCAAAGAACACCTCCAACTTTCTCAACCCATACTTGTCAAGAAACAGAAAAAATATCGTATCCGTGATAGTGATGATGACACCTGCGTAGAGTGGAATACGACCGGATGACAGAAGATTCAACGCAATTGCAGTACCAATCACTTCCTGCATATCACTTCCAATAATCGCCACCTCGACCATCAACCATAATATTATCCGAGGAATTTTAGGATAACTCCTGTAGCAAACCTGAGCAAGATGCATACCTGTTACCACACCAAGTCGCACAGCTAGACGTTGCAGCAAGAGCCCCATAACGTGCGCTAACAAAAGTATCCATAGCAACTTGAATCCGGCCACGGCACCTGACTGGAGGTCAGACTCTATGTTGCCCGGATCTAGATACGCAATGCTCATCAAAAATCCCGGCCCCGTGAACGCCCAGAGCTTTCTAAAACTGAACCTGTACCATCCGTCCTCGTATTCTGGAATGATCACTTTCTTTTGATCATCTGAGCCAACTGTCTGCTCGTTAACAGATTCGAAATGAAATTTGTTCACTTGTCTGGCCTTCGGTGAAGACTCCGTACTGTCCGTCTCGGTTTGACTAGTTTCTACGTCACTTCCCAGTCCTATCATCAGTGGAACTCGACCGCGACTCATACAAGGTGACGAACTGAGTTGATGTCTGTCACGTGGATGAGACCGAATCACGAGTACACTGTGTACCCAGACCCTCATGCGCGGCCACACACACACACACACACACACACACACACACACACACACACACACACACACACACACACACACACACACACACACACACACACACACACACACACACACGTGGCAGGTAGACAAACAGACAGACAAACACTTGGGCGTTGGGGACAGAAGGCAGAGCTTCATCATTTACCTCAACTCTCCACAAACGAAAATGGAAGGAACAACTGTAGCTAATTCAAGACGTTTGGAGACGCTATTTCTCTATTGCACTACAGCACTGCAATGCTAGCGTAATTAGACGTAAAATAGAAAGACCAGCACCATTTGCAAGACATTTAGTTTGTAGTTTAAACAACCCTCCTGGGTCACTAGATTTTTCCGTTAGCTTATTGCCATGTATTAGTTCAATTTATGAAAATATATATTATTGAAACAGACAGACAAACAGACAGACAAACAGACAGACAGACAGACAGACAGACAGACAAATAACGAACGGACAAGCAAACACACGCATACAGACCAGCACACAGTGATAAACAAACAGATACACTGACAAAGAATGATACAGCATGCACACAGTTACAAGCTGTCTGTAAATGTCGATAGCCTTAATTTTCAGAATGTAAATTTTACAAGAAAGAGCACACTCACCATCAACCCCATACTTTGTAAAGAAAAAATATTGGAAAAAACAAAATATGAACAAGCAGTATACAAGATCTAAGATAACTACTAGAATCAAGACAGTACATTATATTTGCTGCCAATTACAACTTGAACTCTTTGAGTAAACGTCAATTACAAATCAGACCGTAAACAGCTTGCCTAGCAAACTAAAACAATAATTTCCCAACATGCTGATACTTCAGAATTCGAAACTACACACTTGCAAGCCACAGCATATACAGTACAGAGAAGATGACTTTAGACTAACTCATACAGATTACATCCAAAATTGGATGACATCACGGAACTCTTTGATCATGACTCTGATCCCAAAGTAAACCATCTGGATGCAACGAATATGATCCCAGTTGGATAGTTGTACTCTCATGTCCAATGGTGTCAGTAAATGACTTTGACCACACTACTTGAAACTTGTTGCTGCCGCTTGCTGCCATCTCTGCAAATACATGTGATGGGGTACAAACAAATTGACAACTTAAGAATGTAGGAAGACCTTGAATGTGAGCAGTAAAAGGAAACCAGTGCCCATAAACAGATGGTGCAGGTCCTACAGTTTACAAAATGTAATGGCATGTAATCTGCATCTGTGGTCATGTACACACACACACACACACACACACACACACACACACACACACACACACACACACACACACACACACACACACACACACACACACACACACACACACACACACACACAGACGACAGACAGACACACAGACAGACAGACAGACAGACAGACAGAGCCATAGCATCAACTTGGTCTTCGAGAGCTAAATGTGCACCACCAAAGAGAGCCATGACATCGCTATTCAAATTCAAATGATAGACCAGACATTGTGGCATTTGACCCCGACAAGGGTTGCAACGTTGACCAGGATATAGCTCTGGTACACCCTTGGAGCTCTGATATTTTCCCAAGGTCATCTGAGTCAGATGGTGCTGCTGCAGAAAGAAGAGAAGATAGGAAGAAGGCAAAATATGCAAAGGAAAATCTACCAGGTGGATCAACAGTCAGTTTCATTCCCTTAGTTATAGAACATTTTGGACGATGGGGTGAGATGGGGAAAAACTTTCTGGAAAGGCTAGCCAAGAAGTCACGTGATGAACTTGGTCAACCTAACGCTGCTGAGTTTCTGGACATCTGGAGAAAGAGATTCTCAACTCAACTTCAGAAGTGCAATGCAAAGGTCATCATGAGAAAAATCTCAGCTCTGACAAATGACATTGACTGTACTGTAGATTGCTCTACCCAGTTTTTCAGCCACTAAGTTGGCTCCGGGTAGTCTGCATTGTTCTCTTTTAAGTGTTACATGTTTGTTTGTTTTTAAAATCTAGTTCTAGTAAACTCTCGTAGTTACAGAACTTTATATAGTTACCTTGCTAGCATTGTAGTATAGATGTATGTTTGAAATAAATGTTATTTGACAGACAGACAGACAGACAGACAGACAGACAGACAGACACACACACACACACAGTTTCAAAATTAAAGTTTCTCTATGGTTAGTGGTCATTTACACACCCGACGGTCTTGTTGCTGCTGTGACAAGTAGATTACAGTCCACACCTCTATCTCTACTGCCTGCCCTAAACAACATCAACAGTCATAATAAATAACAAAAAATATTTAATATATTGAAAATAAATTCAATTTCTTAGCTACTAAGCAAATCATCATTTTAAGCAATTACAACAACTATTTCTATAGTGTGCTCATACTTTGCTGTTGACACGAATTCTGCTGCATCCACGGCATATGATAGAATCTTTGCCAACAAAGCCAACTGCTCGTGTCCCTACATAAGACACAACTTCCACCTCCAGACATCATTTCACAGGTAAACATAATTATTACCTGTTTATGCAGGACAAACGACTCTACATCATCTATTGCTATCAAACAAGGCAGCAGTTCCTTGTCTTCAGTGTGCATGCAAGCAAGCAATCGAAGCAGCTCATCAGCGCTACTTGGATACCTTCACAAACAGTCAACAAACAATGACTTGATTTTTCTATTAAAGTAAATGACACATTTAGAAGATTAATTTGTCAACAAAAATAATGGGCATCAACCACAACAAGCATTAATATCAACTCTAGATTAATTAAGTTTTGTGCAAATACTTTATTCCATTGGTTATTTGTTTTGTCCATGCAAACGTCTTACATCATGCAGTTGACTGAGATTTACAAAACACGTACAGTAGTTATTGCGAATTCTCAGTGAAATGCAAATCAGGATCATTCGTGTGCCAGACTCTCACACAAAGCGGCATTTTTATGCTGCAGAAAGTTTAATTAGCTTACAATTAACAATTCCATAAATTTAAATATACTGTAATATATCAACTAACAAAATTATTTAACTGATTTCAAAGTTAATATAAAAACTGCAAATAAACTTTTATTTATTAAAATTACAAAATTTTAAAACTTAAAATAATTATTTTAAAATAACACTAGAAATGCAGTAATCAACTCTTTGCAGCAAACAACGAAATATTAAATTTTGCACGTGTCATACGGGTTCTTACATGATGGTGACGTATTTTAGAGTATGCACTGCAGGTTGAGCTGAATCACAGTCCAGCAACGGCAAACGATCGAACTGTGTAAACGAATACATCAGCACTCTCTTTCCCTGACGTGCCACATTCAGCAGCAACTGAAACAGCAGCGACGTCCTTCCACTCAAAAAAAAATAAAAATTTCCACCAAAATGTAAAACGCTACACTCGCGATTTTAAGTCAAACCTTTTGGGAGGTCCATGAATAAGTAAGTGGTGATACTTGCATCTTTCCAATTCTTGAAACAAACGCGTTTCCATCGCATTTGCAATTTGGCCTCGAGAGCGCAGACCTCTACGCGCATTAGCCTCGGAGTTCTAACACTATGTACGCGCACGTTAATTTGTCGAGACTTTGTACTCGTGTGTCACTGCGAGCGTCGATGGCAACTTTATGTTGTTCCAACTACGGCAATATCGTTTCGTACAAGCCACCAGCATGGTGTTCTAGCATCTCAGAGAAGGCCCCCAAATCAAGATTGATCTTGAGCCAAATGAAGACTCCCATCGTTCCATGGAACGTCCCTGACTTACCAGACGGTTTCAAATTGTATATAAAACGCGATGACATGACGGGAGGTACGCTGATGGGGAACAAGGTAAGAAAATTGGAATTTCTCCTCGAGGATGCAAAGCTGCAAGGAGCAGACGCTGTTATTACATGCGGTGGCATTCAGTCAAACCATTGCAGAGCTACAGCCATCGCAGCTCGAGAGGTTGGATTGAAAACGTACCTTTTACTTCGTTCAAATTCCGAGGACCCGGATGAAAGCAGATTGGAAGGAAACTTGCTACTTGATTTGTTGGTTGATGCGACGGTTGTGCTCGTTCCTAAGAGAGCTGGTTATGTTTCACAACTTATGCCCAGAATGCAGCATGTCGTGGATGAGTTGAAAGAGAAAAAGTTAATGAATGTGTATCAGATACCTCTAGGGGGGTCAAATGGAGTCGGAACTTGGGGATATGTTGAGGCCTATAGAGAAATGATGGAGCAAGAGGTTTTCTCTCAAATTAGTGATGTTGTGGTGCCTTGCGGATCAGGAGGGACGAGCTGTGGATTGGGGCTTGCGAGTTACTTGAGTGGATCAACAGTTAGAGTACATGGAGTGTCCGTGTGTGACGACCAATTGTACTTCCACACACATTGCAACGAGATATTGAATGAAATGGGCGTTACTGGCGTTCGTTCTGAGGATATTCTGGACGTTGTTGATGGATACAAAGGAATCGGATACGGAGAATCGACCGACGAGGAACTACAGTTACTAACCAATATCGGACGAAAAACTGGCATTCTTCTTGATCCTACTTACACTCTGAAAGCCGTTCGAGGAATGCTAATAGAAATGAAGACAAATCCTAGTAGATTTTCTGGCCGTAACGTCATGTTTATTCACACTGGAGGTCTGTATGGTATGTTGGATGGACGTTTAGATGACGTAATGAGAAAACAGGTGACAGACAGCAGACAGATTATTTCTTACTTCAGTACTGATAGACCACCACATTTGTAGATTAATTAATTAAAAATTTTTATGAACTACCACGACGTTGTGTTAGCTTATATGGCACCAACTATCTCATATCAAACTAATGGAATTTTTCAGACTGTTGCAAGTTTCTATCTTATTCCCTGTCTTTGTTGAGTCAATAATTTTTCTGTCCAGCTTGTGTATATGTCTTACCAGCCATGAAATTGTGTGTGAATGTCCCACGTCGCAATTGTACATGTGTACCAATTAATTAATTAATGACTGTTGTACTTAATTAGTAATTCAGTTTTACTGCTAAATAAACAGGAGATTTAGAGCAGACAATCAACCACTAAATAGAATTACATTTAATTAAACTAATCAAAAATAATTGATTACTTAGGTATGACTGATTAATTAATTTTAATATTTTAATATCAACCAACATCATTTAGGAATCAACAGTGTACATGTACTGCCTCACTGGGCAATCCCTAGCTAGCTGCAAGAGATAGCCATGAGGGTGAATATATCACACACTATTAAATTAATATGAAACTGGTTCAAGAATGTTGTAATTAGTCAATCGTGTCTGTAGACTTATATCACTGCATCGATATTTTTTCAACAACATTGAATATCCACGTTTCTTGCAATCTTCCACTACCTCTCATTACTAGATTTAACCTTTTACTTGTACCCTCAGAGATATAGATGTGCAGCCATGTAGTAAAACAAACAAACTCATAGTCGTTTAATTTATTAACCTGATCTATTGTTAGAAACAGCTGTTGTCTCCAGACTGATTGTGTACAATCCACAATAACTTCCCTAGCTAGAAAGCTTCCAGCAGGTGGAAATTACGTCTGTACTGGTAATTAAACTAAAGTAGTCCTGTGGATGTTAGGCGTATACTGTACATACTAGATATAGTATTAGGTGTGCTGGGTACATAATATTACGTGTTGCAACTCTAGCAAACCCAAAAATAAATCTATAACATTAAAACTTAGCAAGGAGGTAATTGTAGCTACGGTCTACACGTTTTTAAATGCTGCAAACAAATTACGTGTTGCAATTCGCAACCAAAAAACTGCAGTATTTTGGTATACATTATGCTTCCTAAATAGTCTAGCTGTTTTTAGAGTACTAGAATTAATTAAGTTAATTGATTAGTCTAGGTATCCCGAAGTTAGACTGTTTAATGCACATGCAGCTCGCCTTCACTGCATGGTGCAGTCCATGTTGCTTCCTTTGTCTTCCCCAATAGACAATACTTGGTAGTCTGTTTCCGAGCAAAAAAGACACGTGTGCAAGTGTGTCCGGATGTGGCGTCAAACTCAAAATGCGTTAACTAGCTGACTACTAAATTACGCACGTAGCGTTCCTGCAAAGTCGCAGTTGCTTGCATTTCTAGGTAGGTGAGATTGCGTGTGAAAACTCATAGTAGGCCATATCCTGGTAAGCATATGCATCACTTCCACTCCTACATGCTGTAGTTAGGCTTGTTGCCAGAATATTAATTATGGAATGAGTCTCTCGTGCCAATAATTTCTTGCATCTACGTTATTGTTTTTCATAGTGGAAATATTAATAGTTGACATTTCTTGCTTGGGTTGGTCTCATCACGGGTTTCGGGTACAAAGGTCACCGTACCAGGAGTGACTAGGTGTATAGTAGCGAATTGCGTGGGGGCAATCACGACAATCACAGTGACTAAGCATCACAAACGCGCCTACGTTAACCAGCAGGTTGTATTAGCATCTAAAGTGCAAATGTTTGTGACGTCTTTTAGCCAGTTACTGCTGCATCGGATCTACTGTAGAATCATTGTGGGGCAGACTGCATGAAGGCAATGGTTAGGCAAACGTAATAATTGCAAACCACTTCCAGCTAGTCTAACCAAACTCAATGAACAATACATGCAAGTGAATGGTTTCTAGAGACATCAATCACCATGCAACATTACGTAACATTGTCCATGCAGCAATAGGAAACCCATTAGACCATAAAATTGGTGAAAACAAAATTAAAAGCAAGTTCCTATTCTGACAATTTTCAAGTCAATAGTCGACCACCTGCATGGCCTCCTGCATGCACCAGGTGTTTGATCCCATTCCCATATGATGAGCTATAGTCACTTGATACACTAGAAAAGCTCATCTATATACTTAAACACTAACAATAATCTTAAATTAGTCAACAATAGATCAATGCTCATGCATGCAAAGCAAAAAAGCTAACGAGTTCCCTCTGACTCGATCCTCTGTGAGATGTGGAAGGTCACATCTCTTCATGTCAATTGAAAATATCATATTTTACTAGTAATACTAAAATCTATAACTTATTGTCATCATCCTTCTACTGTTGGTGAGGAAGAGACTATCAGATCAGCCTCTGATCCTTGCCTTTTAGTACTGGAACTAACACCACGTTGGATGTCATCTACACAAATTGCTCCACCTTCCATCACCTTGTCTTCTTTGCCTACTTCCATTTCAAAAGGATTGCCTTCTCTCTCCAATCTCTCTTCAATATCTGCCTTTTGTTGTTCACTCAGTATACAATGATGAGTTGACAATAATCCTTCCAATCGACCGACGTCAGCTTGTAGGTCCCTGAGCTGCTCCCTCAACTCTATCTGCTGTCTTTCCAGTATTTCATAATCCTATTCCAACAACATGCAAGTCAATACAATATGCTTTCAAAAATTTCCACAAAAACGTTGTCACACCTGCTTGATATTCCGAGAATGTTCTCTGTTTTTCACTCTACACTTGGCTGCTGCTACCTTATTCTTCTCCCGTCGTATTCGCCTCTTTTCCTCGTCCTCGGGACACAACTGACGTACGGAAGAAAGAAAAACGGAATCAGTATACGACACTAATTAGAATAAACTGCGGTATGTACGTATGGTTTCTGCATATGCATGAGCGGAAGTAGACACACTAACCTCTAGTTTTGTTCTTTTGCTGTTTCCCTGCATTTGCATCAACTGCATTGTGTCCAACTGAGGTAGCAAACCGTTGCGTATCAATTCATGAGCCTCAACAGCACGGCCAGGCGAAAAAGGCTCATTTTTTATGGGCGTGCTGCACGTGACCCACCGAGACGGCTCGACAACACTAAAATTCTAGCCATACACACACATGAAACAGAAACTATCAGACAGTTTTTTCTCACTACAACATGTCTCTTTCTACCTGAGTGACATAGAGTTGGTTGTTGGGTCGAGACAAGGCTGTCGTCATCAACTGATCAGAAGCGGTTGTAGTTGCAAATGGTAGCATGGCACTCGTCTGTCTGTCGGAGGGATCGAGATGTATCCGCTATTGTAGTGTTGCGTAATCCTCAGGAATGTCCTTCCTTTGCATGTGGTTGAGTGACGAATAAAAAAAAAGACGCATTGTTCCAGTAATTTCATACTGTACATATAGATCGAGAACGCGATGTTGAGTAGCGTCAAATGTATTATTAGAATCCATTCCATTGCTCATGACGCACAGTTACAATAGATTGTAAGCTGACGGGGCAAGATTTGCAACCTACACAATGACGTCATTTCCTAAAGTAACATCTAAAGACGTCACGACTCTAAATTTAGTTGCACATAACAGCGATCGATATCGAACTTTGCGTAACTCAGACACGACGTGACTGTCACAAGATTCGTGATTGTGATGCAACATTCCTGACACGTTCGGACAAAAGATCGTGTACGCAAGCATTGATGACGCGTCGGTCATCATATCCCGCTGTGCACGTGACGATGACCTACTATTGTACCCGCAACGCCCGCCTTGCCACAATCTAAAATCTAGTACCGCTATTGCTTGTACAACTAACGAAGTTAGTTCCTAGAATTCCTGGAATGTGCAGTCAGCTGTCCTAGATCCTCCTCTTGTCAACTTCCGCTGTAGAGAGGGTGTGTCGCAATCTCTAGCGACCGCACTGACAATCGCGATCACGCTTTCCGGTTACTTCATGCAAAAGAAGTCTTCGGATTCGAAGAGTACAGTCGTGTCGTACGATACCGGTAGTACTAATCAAGGAAGTGCAGACTGTTGAAACAGTTCACGAACTGAGTAGATAATGACGAGGAAAGAAACTGTCTTGCAATGGTGTGGGCGGTGCCTTAAGATGAGGGTGTACATACCAGCTTGTGTGTGTGTGTGTGTGTGTGTGTGTGTGTGTGTGTGTGTGTGTGTGTGTGTGTGTGTGTGTGTGTGTGTGTGTGTGTGTGTGTGTGTGTGTGTGTGTGTGTGTGTGTGTGTGTGTGTGTGTGTGTGTGTGTGTGTGTGTGTGTGTGTGTGATACTGTGTGTGTTTGTAGTCAATCTAATTATTACGTATGGAGAATATACATCCCCTTTCCGTGGTTTAGTCGGCGTACATGTAAGAAGCGTATGTATAATACTATCCTAACCCCCATATACTCTACCGCTCACATCTGTCCGGATCCGTGGTTTATTAAAATTTAATTAATTGATTCAGCCACAAGGATTCCCATCTATTCTCATGGTGGAAATATGTGCGCATGTGGTCTAACAACATTCTGTTACAGCCTACCATACCAATGAATCATGAATTAATGAAAGCAGCTCTACCACTATTAGACCAATAATTATATGGACAACCAATTCAGCTGACCTTCATCTGCATCCACCCTCTAAAGGCATATCAGTTGCACTCGATACGTTAACTTGCAATTGGAGCACATGTAGATCCAGAGGTGTGACATTTGTTTCTCTATATTCGTCATACATTGCAAGCATGTATGCAATGTTTGGATGCATAAATGAGTTGAAAATCCATAGTTTGATACAAGGTCTAGTCGACACAAGTAAGTAAAATAAAAAGTGACTGTCAGGTCAAAATGCAGTCTGTCCGTTAAGACTGATAATTATATATTGTACAGCCACACCTACTTCTGTACTTGGGATTAAAAGATTAATTAATAATTGTCAACAAGTAACAATCATGTAGTTATACAATACAATATCATATGTTCTTCGATTTGTACTCACTCGACTATACAACACTTGCTGACCTCCTAGTTGCTGGCAAAGGGCGTATCCTGGATGCTGTTTTTGTATGCAAAATTTGTAAACTGTGGAATGTCATCATTTTGTTTATTGTCGAGTCCATTTGCTGGCCTAGCATTATCCCCACTGCCAACTCTCTCAGATTCATTTGCCTTCCTCTTGGCTATTTACAAGAACGAGTCAATATGATATAAAATCTGAATGCATGCAAACACAAAGCTGCAGTAGTTACATTGTCTCCTGTACCTGCAGACATTAAACAGATAATATGAAGGAAACTATATTACTGGAGTAACTATAAAGTGCTTACAAGCTGCCTCCTATGATGTCAACAAAAAATGAATTGGATCTTTCAACTCTAGATCCTGTTCTTGCAGATGCTTTTCCTTGTCGTTTACTATTGCAAAATAATTGTCTGGTCAATCAATAAAGAAACATTGAATTGACACAGTTAACCTTTTGTAGCAACACACTGCAATTATAATGAAAGTTAAAAGTGCTGAAGATGACGATACTGCCACTAGAACAATCACCCATTGCTGCAGACCTAATGTACAGTACAGTACAAACATGCATATACAAAATTTACAATAAATTTATAACGTGAGACGGTTTGTGCCCATGGCCATGTACTTGTGTGTGTGTGTGTGTGTGTGTGTGTGTGTGTGTGTGTGTGTGTGTGTGCGTGCGTGCGTGCGGTGTGTGTGTGTGTGTGTGTGTGTGTGTGTGTGTGTGTGTGTGTGTGTGTGTGTGTGTGTGTGTGTGTGTGTGTGTGTGTGTGTGTGTGTGTGTGTGTGTGTGTGTGTGTGTGTGTGTGTGTGTGTGTGTGTGTACTAAACAACAATTTTACCAAGTGAGCTGTTCTCCGACTGTGTGGCCGCGATAGTTTCACCTACTGACATGGTGCTTGCAGTGGGACACCGTGCAAATTTGCGGTCAACAACAACATCCGTCTGGCTACTTGTTGTGACCCTTGAGTCAGAATAAGTCACGTTTGATGATGTCACACAGGATCGACTTCTAGATCTCGTTTGAGCTGCACAGCCAACCGACCAATCACCCCACTCACCCCACTCACCACACCCATAAGATTCTAAAAACACTCACATCTCATACACCTCATCAACAACCACGTATACATACAACGAGACCTTACCGCATTTAGTGTCATAACAGACTGGTGTTCCACACGAGCAGCTACGCCACACCACTGCTGCTGTTGCTGAACAATTCTTAAGGCTGAAAGTTGTAGCTGCAGACCATGACGACCAAGAGCAGTTGCCTAGTTTAATAGCAAACAGTTAACTAAGCAAAGACAATCAAATGCAGAAATCGCGATACCAAGTGTCTGGTCTGAGCAATTGCATTGTGCGGTTGCTCCGAACTGTACACTTGCAGCTGCTACACGTTAAGTTAAACAAATACAATTCAGAACAACTGTAGTTTACAATCACTTCATAGATAGAGAACGGACAACGTGTACCTGCTAGAACGACTGCAACTGCGGTCAACATTGGGATAAGAAAATCGCTCTAAACGGCAAGAGTTAGCTATAAATCACGTGCGCAACAATTAATGATGTCCTCCCACTCGGTGTGTACATGTACGTGTACAGTAGAGTATGTAGAGAGTCCAAATTGTGCAACCTTTGGACCGTCCAATAATGAAATGCATGTACAAAACATGCTACAACTGCTAGATATCCCAATCTAATGTCTTGACATATATCTATACTCAACAACTGCAGCCGCCGTCGCTGCTCAAATTATATCACTTGTAACATACATATGGCAATCAAGTGTAAGACGTTCTGGTAAATGCATTTTCACTCGCGTCGCAACGCGCACATCTGGACTCCAAGGGTGCGGTACCGTACAGAGCCATATATCTATGTATGGCTCTGGTACCGTACAGTACCTGCGGTCACACAGCTATAGAGCTCGTTTCCATTGCAATCTCTGCGTAAATTTTTACAGCATTTACACTAAATTGTCCGTATGATTTGCTTGCAAATGTAGCCCACGCTCTAGATTCAAACCATCACTATATATCAGCTTGTGTTCAAGTAACGCGTACAACAGTTCGTGCTTCTGACCTTCTAACACACAGCTCTAAATTACAGCTGTCTCTCTGCGTTGTGTTGCGGCATCTGTGCTCTCTATAGTCATTATTCAATGTAGACAGCATTTGTTTTGCTTTGATCACGTGACATATTTTGTAGACTGAGAAGAGGCATTGTATCTCACAGCGGTGTATGAATCATCTCCACGTTGGCGAGTTTGCTCATTAACTGATGAGTAGTGGTGGGTCTCATTTAGTTTACCTTCAGTGTACACACGATTTGTTTCGTAATATTGTGATTGTTCGGATGTTTGGCTTGTCAATGAAGTGTACCATCCATCTGTTGTTTTATCCACTGAAACAGCATTGCGTAACGGGTATTCAATTAGTAACAATTTAATTGATTGTAATCAAAAAGACCTTACCAAGACATTCGTTCCTGTAAGAAGAAATTTGATCGTGTAACAGTCTAACAGAGATACCGCACGCAGCAAACACACACACACACACACACACACACACACACACACACACACACACACACACACACACACACACACACACACACACATGGACACTTGCATACACAAATGGACATACACCTGGACAAACCCACAGACACAGACACAGACACACACACACACACACACACACACACACACACACACACACACACTCAGACACAGACAGACAGACAGACAGACAGACAGACAGACAGACAGACAGACAGACACACACACACACACAAACACACAAACACACACACACACACACACACACACACACACACACACACACACACACACAGACACACAGACACAGACACAGACACAAACACACACAAACACACGCACACACACACACACACACACACACACACACACACACGCTCACATGGACACATGCATACACACATGGACATACACCTGGACAAACACACAGACACAGACACAGACACAGACACAGACACACACACACACACACACACACACACACACACACACACACACACACACAGACACACACAGACACAGACACACACAGACACACAGACACACACACACACACAGACACACACACACACACACACACACACACACACACACACACACACACACACACACACAGGTGCTTACGTTCTAGCTGTTGTAGGCTGCAAATAAAGCGAGTTCGACGATGTCCCTGACCGACGTACCAAATGCTTTCCTTTCCTAGATCTGAACACACGACATGATCACACCATCATGCAGCACAACAAACGTGACACCAATTTTGCGTACCTCATAACCACAATAAGAACTACAGTTGCCATTAAAAGAGCGACAACTGAACCACCAGCAGCTACACCAATAACCCACACCTGCACACCTGCACACATCACATACACTGATCACTACCCATCACACTCCACAAAACCAAGACTATGATAATCTTGCCTTCTGACGTTGTACTAGCGTTGACTGCATTTGGCAAGCCTTCAGACGCAAGTGTTGTAGCAGCTATTGTCATATATTGAGTACCATCATTACTTGTAGTAGTAAAAGTAGTTCCACTTGTGCTTGGACTCAAGATAGAATCACCAATAGTTGAGATTTCATAGGATGCACTTTGTCCTGATCTTGACATGCTGCTGCCAGTGCTGGTATGTGGTGTTGATCCTGACATGCTGCTGCCAGTGCTGGTATGTGGTGTTGATCCTGACATGCTGCTGCCAGTGCTGGTATGTGGTGGTGATGTCCTAGTAATAACAGTTGCCTGTGTGCTTGTAGCTATTGGACACGTTGGATAGTTTACATCGTTCAGTACGTTTTGAGATGAGCCAACACACTTGTTGTTACCACCACACAATGCAGCAAGACACACACGCGTTCTTTGTTTCATTCTAGTATCACAAGTTTTTGACCACATACTCCAACTACTCCAACCGGTCCACACAGCATCGACCGGACAACAAGAGGGTGTGGAGTCTGTTACATTTTCTGCTGCCAAGCCAGAACAGGATGCTAGTCCTCCACAAGAAACAGCTTGTGTGTTACAAGTGCGACGTCTGGTGCGTGTTCTGTTGCCACACGTTGCTGACCATTCCTGCCAATTTGTCCACGCCAACCACGTTGCACTCACCGGGCAACAAGGAGGGTTGGTGTCTGTGTCTGTTTGGTTAGACTGTCCATTGCATGAAGTGGGTGGTGTACACAGTTCAAGAGTACAGTTTCTCCTCTGATGTCTCACTCTGTTTCCACACGAAGCCGTCCACTGTGACCACAAAGACCAAGCACTCCAACTGACTGTTTGTGCTTCGGATGAAAAAAAAGAAGGACAAGTAGACGAATAGTGATCACTATCACTTGCACAACGCTTTTCATAGCATTGCCTTGTTCGTGTCCTTTCTCGTTCCGACGATTTACAAGACCACTGCGACCACTCAGCCCATGCCATCCATGTTGGTTGCATATCACTGTCCATAGTCACATTGACATTAGAGTACAGCACATTGGAAGTAGTCGCACAAGAGCGGATTCTGATTCTCGTCCGAGGTCCACAGTTTCCCGTCCAACTACCCCACATATCCCATGCACCACAACTGTACAATTCTAGTTGACATACAATTCAATTGCATCATATGTGTAATAGATGAACCCAAAGTGTGCAGTTTATACCACATTTGGTGTCGTAGCATGATCCGTTGCATGAACAAGCACGCCAGACGGACACTCCGTCCATGCAGTCTGCTGAAAGAGACACACCTCCAGTTGATTGAGTAGACCACGAGGACCACATGCAATTTCCTAGTATCCAGAGTTCGCTCGAATCATAAACCGGTAGTCACTTAATCACACCAAATCTTTTACTGTAATAACCATACCGAATCCAGTGCAGTTACATGTAGCAGTAGAGCTCGTTAATGATGATAAACCTGACAAACATTAACCTTTCAGTTGGTAAGGGAAATTAGCAGTCTGCACGTAATAGCAAAGCTACTGTACCTGATAAAACAATTGTAACCGTGGTTAACAGCAACATGAGTCAGAGGTACTCACATACCAGTAGAGCACGTGTAGTGAGATCTCTTTAGCATCCTGTTGAACTGCCTACGCCTTTGAATGCATACGTCTGCATGCCCTGTGTGTGTACAAGTGTCGTCCGTTTACGAAAAATCTCACAATTTAAATAGAGGTTGGAAACAGACGTAAATTACTAAAACTTAATATTGATTTCCTTAACTAGAGCGGAGCATAGACTCTATGCTTAAATGTGCACGTGACCACCATGTGACCATGCAGCCAATCGCCTTAATTAATTACTCCAATGTACGTTCGTCCACAAATCCCAAGTCGTGCCAAGCTCTATCGTATACTATGCCTAAGATAACTGCTGTAAGTATATTACAAGATCTAAGTCTATTAATGAATTTTCAAATTTCTTTGTCAATCGATCGTCTCTAGGGTTGTACATCGAAAATCACCAGCATTACAAGAAGCACAAAAATAAGAACACATGTAAATCCCAGCTGTCTGGCAAGACTGTTTATATATTTCTCATCCCAACGCGAACGCTTCCTCTTTACAAACCGCACAGGTTTGAGTTTCTTCTTGCTTTCCACACTCTCACTGCTCAGACTGTCAGCTAGTTCTTGCTGGTTGTCGTTTCGAAGTAATTCGCAGAACATGGGAAACAGTGTGGGGTCTTGATACTGTAATATATCAATCAGAAGAGTCGAGGTTTTTTCCTTCTCGTCGTGTAGAGAGCGAAGATGATCCAGTTCGTCTTTTGTGATGAGATTTTCCGAGGCAAAAACCGACAAAAGGTCTTCTGTTAATATGAATTGATCTAGTAACAACGCTTCCCTCTCGACGAGTCTAGTCCAAGGGTTCTTCTTCTCATCTACATTCATTAGTCGGACTCAAGTAGGATCAGATTAACGCGCGCTAAAGTACTTCGGAATCCTTAACAAGGACGCGCGTGTTACTTAAAAATTTGCGTCATGTTTGACGGTTGATATATTTTTAGCTTAAAGATCAAGTCAAACCTACAACTGATTTTATACTACCAAACACCTTGCTAATATTCATCTTCCATGCGTTCAGACGACTATTGAGTGACTCCCATTGTTGACGATCAAACTGGCGATGCATGAGTGACCTACAAGTATCAGCAAATCAACATACGGGTGTGTGTGTATGTGCGTGTGTATGTGCGTGTGTGTGTGTGCGCGCGCGCGCGCGCGTGTGTGTGTGTGTGTGTGTGTGTGTGTGTGTGTGTGTGTGTGTGTGTAAATGCTTACGTAAACTGCACTTTCTTTTCAACTTGGTTGATCTTTGCTCCTATTAGCTTAGCCCGTATACCTATCACACACAGCCATTACATTCAGCTCTTCACGACTGCATCCACACATTACCGTTGATTACAAACTCCTCAATTTTATCTTCTTCCAACTTCAACTGTGGAGCTATCTGCTCAAACGTCACCTCACTAGATGATGCAGCCAAAGAAATGATTGTCAGCAGACGCATTTTCTTTAAGTTTTTCTCATGTGAAAGCCCTACGAAAACACAACAGAAAACACCATACAATCAGTCATCACTCTAATGTAATAAACACGCACGATCAAGTAGATGTGTTTACCTTCTGACTCAATGAATGTTTGATGTTCTGCATAAAAGGTTATGTAATCAGAGAGTGTGCCGCTCACAAATATTTTCAAAAGCTAACGATAAGAAGGTAAGAATTCAGACGAAACAGTTAGATACACTGAGTAGTTGAAAAGAAACATAAAAACAGTACACACACACACATACACACACACACACACACACACACACACACACACACACACACACACACACACTCACACACACACACACACACTAAATTAACCAACAAAAATAAACAACACAAAACGACCACACAAACAGATAGATAAACAGAGACAAACATGAAGACACATGTGAGTAGGTTAGCATGTAAACATATAATCTAAATTTCCTTACAGATTAGCCATGAGCTACCACAACAACCAATAATGACCTGAGTGACATGTCTACTAAAGTCTCTACCTCGTGCACTTCTGTTCCTTTCAATGCTTCAATTGGTAGCAATACGAGTAGATGATCAAGCAGCAAAGCCTCTGGATCTGCAACAGCGTCTATAATACACTGATGTGCATCAGCTGATGCTGTAGGAAGTTCGTCAGCACTGTACGTTCTCAACAAGTCAACTTGCACATCACTGGCTTCTCTACACACAGAAATGTGATCAAATAATTAGTGTAATGTGGTAGCTAAGAGTAGATATTACTCTCTACGTACAATAACAAATAAACAAACAGACTACTAAACAACACACAAACAGATAAACAAACAAACAAATAAACAAACAAACAAATAAACAAACAAACAAACATATAAACAAATAAAGAAACAGATAAAAAATAAAAAGATAAACAAACAAACAGATAAACAAACAAACAAACAAACAAACAAACATATAAACAAATAAACAAACAGATAAAAAATAAACAAAGAGATAAACAAACAAACAGATAAACAAACAAACATATAAACAAACAAATAAACAAAGAGATAAACAAACAAACAAACAGATAAACAAACAAACAGATAAAAACAGATAAACAAAAGCAGATAAACAAACAAACAGATAAACAAACAGATAAACACATAAACAAACAGATAAACAAACAAACAGACAGATAAACAAAAAACAGATAAACAAATGGACAAACAGCTGTACAAACAGACGAACAAGTGCAAACAATAACCAGCCACATCAACACATCAGTTTTCCACAGAAATCGCCAACACAGGGATCTCACTTTTTCTTATAATGTCTCAATGTTTTATGTAACACATGATATGCTTCCCTCGCTTTCGTTTTCTCTGTTTTCCACACTGTCAGCCATCCATTCAACTAAAATGACAAAACATTGACCAAAAGGTTAATTCTAAATTTTTCTGCATGTCTTGCCTTCTTCAAGCTGACGGGGACAGTCAGAGTGCTGTTCAGATCGACAGACAAACGCAGCAATGCGATCCACACGTCCAATCGTACAGGACACTTCTCGTCCATTGCAGCATACAGAATATTCAATCTAAAATCAAGGAACAAATACAGAAAAGACCGAAACATGTACACCAATCATGTTGAGTTACAGTTGAAATCGTGAATGTCTGTTTTCAGTTGTGATGTTGGACGAGAGTTCTCGTGTCAACGAACGAAGAACGGATAAGAACTCGTCTTGTTTCAACATGAATGAGAACGATAGTACACAATTCAGCACACTCTCTGCATCTATAAATACAAAGATATTAATCATGATCAAATAGTGTAGCCGTTGCTGTACAATTTATTGTTAATTAAATATTAAAACTAAGCAACATGTGATATTGAAATGTTTCCACCCAAGATATGAACAGATCTCACTTAAAGACAAGGTTGGGTCCCAAGGTGTCAGGATACAGAAAATGAGTGTACATGATATTTCTTCCAATACACGGTCAAACCCATTTATTGAAATAAATAAACAAATGGGGAGCAGCTAGCAACCCCTGTCCAACACGGTTAACAATCCCGTGGCGACATATGGGACAGCAGCTAAGAGCTCTAGACTAGCTACAACGAAGTTGGCTAGCACAGCAAGACTAAAGTAAAAGAGAAGACTAAGTTAACCATTAATTAAACACAGTAACAAGGCTATGAACTGTTCCTCTTGATCCAGATTTTAAATGACTCTTCCATGACAGTCTTGATAATCTGAAGACACATGTTCTCCTTTGTCCTAGCTGGTATACGTAGTTCCGTGCACAAAGAATTCAAATTGGCATTATGAATAAAACCTCTCGATCCAACGAGAAGGTTAAATTGCTTTACGAGATATCTCTTTTCTGACAGAGACTGCACTAGGTCGTAATATCTTGCAGTTTTTCTTTCGTCAGCTGCATCGAAGTTGGACTCATGACAGACAGTAAGTTCTACTAGGTAAATTCTCTGTACCACGTCGTTCCATAGAATGACGTCAGGTCTTTTGGCGGTCACAACGATGTCTGTTGGAAATGGAACAGTGCTGCAGGCAAGATCAGCGAAAACGTTGTAATTACTGGTGGACGTATTCTGAGAGATGGTGTCGTAGATTATCTTGAGAACAGCGAGATTATTGCACTGGAGGGATGCATCCCTCAATACTATTGTATTTATTGTATCGAAGAGATGCATACCACAATACTATCGTATTTATTGTATTGAAGATATGCATCCCTCAATACTATTGTATTTATTGTATTGAAGAGATGCATCCCTCAATACTATTGTATTTATTGTATTGAAGAGATGCATCCCTCAATACTATTGCATCTATTGTATTGAAGAGATGCATCCCTCAATACTATTGTATCTATTGTATTGACGAGATGCATCGCTCAATACATTAATTAAAATTCAAATCCCGCATTTTCTCTAGCATAAATTCCGTATGCACAGCTGCACCTTCATCACTTGCTTTCGCCATACAAATCGAAAACGAGTTGGCTACTGCTTGAATAATCTTCGCCACGTCAACTTCTCCTGATGTCGTCTCATCAAACGACGCTCCAAGAGATGTTAAATAATCTTTCAACTCTTGAGCCTTCAAAAATTTTCGAAACAAGCAGAATGAGGCTACAAACCGCATGCTACTGCAGATTCAGCACAAACCGTGCACCTCGCGGAGGACCCCACCCGTGCGAGAAATGCACATTACCTGTTCCTCCTCTGTTATGTCTATAAACGCCGTTACCGACGCTGTCATCGTGAGTTTTCCTTGCTTCACGACAGAGACAAGATCAACGTGGAGATTACAATACGCATGCGCAAACCGTTATGCAAGTGATTCGCTCTGTCAGTCGAAATGCGTTCAGCAACCTTGCTTTAGAAGAATGGTATGAGCAATAAATAATGCACTCTGTTAGTCATATAAATATTAAGACGTTCGGGTAACGTTTTCAAGAACAGGTTGAAGCATCCGGGACATTAAATTGTATTTATTGATTTATAGGCTGCTAGCCAATAGAAACTTCTCTAATCAAAGGATTCTGTACATATACGAAAATTCTCCTTCGGTGCGTTGACTTACATTTAAATTTTCTTATTTACTTATTTTAATTAATAAAATTTTTTAGGTTGTCATTGGAAGACACCAGGTACTTTGTTAAAGTACACCCACACAAATTATTGAAACACATTTTTGTTTCTGCGCTTGCAATGGTCGGAAGTCCAAGGCCATGTGGGTAACATTGGTCTGGGACTCCAAGGTTTTGTCTGGTGTGTGTGTGTGTGTGTGTGTGTGTGTGTGTGTGTGTGTGTGTGTGTGTGTGTGTGTGTGTGTGTGTGTGTGTGTCATGGCGGTACACATACATGTGTCCTCTCATGTAGAATCCATGGATTGAGTGCAACGTCGGTCAGTGTGGTTCTCGAAATGTTGCCATAGTGAGACGACACAGTGGAGGTGGTGCAGTCTACCACGTGCGTGTGACCTTCAATCACCAAATTCGGACTGAACTTATTGCACCTTTGTATCCAAGGATATCGGCAACACAAACATTTCATTTCTAACACAAACAAAAGACTACAATCGGGCGGCCAATTTGGAACTTATTGTACGAGCAATGAAACGACACTTCAATATCAACTTGACTGTTTCATCACGAGACGACTTGTTGATTCATGGCAAATACAAGGTGGGCAATCCAACACGTTGCGACATCTCTGCATTGCACTTTACAATTCATGTATATGAAACCCGGTCTATTATCTGTGAAAGTGATTGGTATGTAGGTGTCCGGGTCAGCTGCTAGGATTACACGTCGTGGTTGCTATCATCATCTAACTTTGTTGGTAGATGTGGACACATCAGCCATTCGAGATATCTTGAGATCAAGAATGGTGAGATTGAATATTTGTGAAGGCAAAATTGAAACGCAAATGGGTTTTTGAATACGAGGATGTGATTGTAATTGAGACAGACAGACAGACAGACAGACGGACAAACAGATAATTTATTCTCATACAGATTCTACTTGTACGCATGCTACGATTTTTTTACAGACAGACAGACACATAGACAGACAGACAGATTAATAGACAAACAGACAGACAGACAGACTAATAGACAAACAGACAGACTAATAGACAAACAGACAGACTAATAGACAAACAGACAGACAGACACAGAGACAAACAGACAGACAGAGTCAGTCAGACAGACAGACAGACAGATGGGCATACAGACAGTCTAATAGACTGAGATCTTTAATTGTGTCCAATCTATGATGTTTCCTTGTACACTAGCCTATCATTCAATCTAAAGCAACACAAAGCGTCCCATCACCTATGGGCACTCTGAGTCAAATCAGAGACAGTGTAACACACCAACAAGTAGCAGATGCAGTTGCCACTGAATTTCTAGAAACAGGCCACGCCCACACATACTCGTCAACAAGCGTTGACCCAGATGAGAAACGATTCCCTGAGATATCAAAACTGTCAAATGCGCTACGAGTGAGACACTTGACTGTTTTGTTGCATCGTTTTGTTGCATAAGAGGCTGGTACATGCCAAGTTGTATGTTTGAAATCTGGTAGTTAGATTGCATGCCCTAGAGATACTTTGTTGGAATAGTTTGCCTTTGGGCTGCATCACCTTGTAGCATGTGTTCTGTGAGATGCCAGCTTGTCACCCTGTGTCTGTCCATCTGTCTACTTGCCTGTCTGTCTGTCTGTGTGTGTGTGTGTGTGTGTGTGTGTGTGTGTGTGTGTGTGTGTGTGTGTGTGTGTGTGTGTGTGTGTGTGTGTGTGTGTGTGTGCTTGCCTGTCTGTCTTGCTGTCTTGCTGTTTTCCACTTGCTTGCCACGTGCTCACCAGTTTGTATGCACGCGTGAATTCATTCATCATTTGTTGCTCTCCTCTGCAGGCTTGGGACTGGACGTATGGTAAAACGCCTCCATTTACTGTGAGAAGAGAAGCAGTTTTGCCCATAGGAGAAATGGTGAGCACTCACTGCCAATCAATTGTTTATCCATTTGTTGCACGTCACGTCACACAGTACACTAACAATCTATAGTAATCAATTACAATGACAGGAAACACCCAGATTTCTGACACCATACTGCTACTCACACACACACACACACACACACACACACACACACACACACACACACACACACACACACACACACATGCACACACACACGTGTACACACACACACACACACACACACACACACACACACACACACACACACACACATGCACACACACACACACATGCACGCACGCACATGCACACACACACACACACACACACACACACACACACACACACACACACGGCTCGCATATCAGGCATTGCTGGTACGACAACATCT
This sequence comes from Corticium candelabrum, assembly GCF_963422355.1. NCBI lineage: Eukaryota > Metazoa > Porifera > Homoscleromorpha > Homosclerophorida > Plakinidae > Corticium > Corticium candelabrum. Next base: position 7,209,302 of record NC_085097.1, on the reverse strand, counting down.
CTCACTCACTCACTCTCTCTATAGAAATTGGAATTGCAGTGCATCCGCGGAAACATAACAGCAGCATCTGTTGACTGTCCAAGCCTAACATACACTGATTGCTCGATAATGTCTCAGCATCTAAATGGTATGAATAGTTCTTTGTCACAAACAATGTTTATAAAAATATGGTTTCTTCTTCAAGGACAACGTTTCTGGCCATCTGACATCCGTAAAGCTATGAGTTATGCTGCCAGGCATCTGCGAGACAATGGAAATGAAAACAGTAGATTAGCATGTGATTGGGTTGCTGAGAGTGTAATGTAGTTGTATTTATAGTAAAGTAGGTTCATCAGGTCTGGACTTGTGACTAGTGTGTGTGTGTGTGTGTGTGTGTGTGTGTGTGTGTGTGTGTGTGTGTGCATCCATCTGTCTGCCTGCCTGTCTATTTGTCTGTCTCTGTGTTTGTGTCTCTCTGTTGTCTGTCTGTAATTTGCCTGCATGTCTTACTACCTTTATGCAGCCAACCAGTTCGGCAGAGGTGCCTTCAACTGCTGCAGGTACCACCTCAGTCTATTATATTGTAACTTCAGCTTCCCATAGAGAAGTCGTTCAGTTTTGGAATCAAGTCTCTCTTCACTCCGAGGATGCACACTGTGGCAGAACAGTTGACCATCTGACCCTGATGGACAGAAATATCCAAGATTCGAGTTCAATCTAAAGTGAAATATCACATTCCAATGGATGGACTCAATACTATGTGTTGGTTGATTGTACCTGAGGATACGGGAGTAATCAAATTTGTGTAGCGACAGGAACGTTTGTACTTGATTGAGAACATTGATTGGATCAGACACGAACTCGTCACTATCAACTATCAAAATCTGAAAGCAACAAATAGTGGTGACTCCTGATTTGACAGCTGCTAGGTACATGCAGGCACACACACACACACACACACCTGTTTTCTGTCGTACAGCTTTGACCAAAGTTGCAATTCCATGGTATAGTCACTTTCTTCTAAACATTTATGCGTTGATGCTGCTGATGTAACAAACTCAGTCAATTCCTCACTCTACAAAAAAAAAACACCACTTGAATACAACAACAAACAGACGGCCACCAATACAACACACACACACACACACACACACACACACACACACACACACACACACAGAAAGACAGAGACACACACGTGCGTATGCACACATGGACACAGACACACAGCAACACACACACACACACACACACACACACACACACACACACACACACACACGCACACACACACACACACACGCACACACACACACACACACACACACATGCACACACACACACACCACACACACACACACACACACACACACACACACACACACCACACACACACACACACACACACACACACACACACACACACACACACACACACACACAGCACACACAAGCAAACAAATTGACCATGTCTAGAACTTGCATCACTTTCCAATCATCATATCATCCCTTGTCTTACCTTGCACAGTGACTGCACCAATCGTATTGGATTCTTCACTAGAAAAATGACACGTGCTTCCGGCAACAAAGCCGTAATCCTCTTTATAACCAACACATTGGACAAAGATGACCCCGAAACAGAATCAACAACGATGTGACCAAGCTTCGGCTCTTCAAAATGACTCATATACCTTTAAAGATCACAAACAAATTTACTTGATCACAAGTCATTTGTGTGACTGATTGTGACTGCTCGCTAACCAATCGAGTCCCTTGAGATAGTCTCTTGTAAAGAAGTCTGTACTGTTGACTGACAATCGTGATACGTTGCCTTTCACTTGAGCGTGTGCGTGCAGAGCTAGCCACTTGTGAAGAACGTGGACACCAGACTTTGCTGGTCCAACAACAAGAACATTCGGGAGACGTTTGCAGGATTTCTTGGAACTCCATATTGATTTGTGTCTAGTGTTAGCACATGGGGGCTGAACAGAACGATGTAAATAAACACCAACATCATACATAATAAAAAACAGACAAACAGCAAAGATGCTTGATGGCAATATAGATAGACAAATGGCAAGCAGTTATTACAGGCAGTGGTGGATCCAGAGATTCTGAAAGGGGTAAGTGCACTTTAGGATACTGATAACGTGACGTCACAAAACAAAATCAGAAAGATCTATTAACTTAATTAGTGATAACAAATTAACCAAACTTGTCCGGCTCAGACACCTCGAGAAACTTGAGTAATTACAAGAATGGAGATCCTTCCACCGGCTGGTCACCCTACGTGACTAGCTTGTACGGTGCTCATCCGCTATGAACGACAAACACCACTACGAAACTCGAAATTCCCGACTGTTGGGTACTTCCGGTCTCAAAAGGGGTGGGTGGGTGCATGATGCCTGTTGCTCCACCCTCTAGATGCACCACTGATTCTAGGTACATTACATTGTCATATGTAAAGCACGCTGAGTGTGCAACAAACCAGTTTCCAGCAAATCGTTAGCCCGCAAATTGTTTCTATCACTTGCTAATGCAACTATTTCTATAACTTGCTAACGTGACTACATTTATTTGTATTTCTATCACTTGCTAATGTAACTACATTTATTTGTATTTCCATCACTTGCTAATGCAACTATTTCTATCACTGCTAATGTAACTACATTTAGTTGTATTTCCATCACTTGCTAATGTAACTACATTTATTTGTATTTCTATCACTTGCTAATGTAACTACATTTATTTGTATTTCCATCACTTGCTAAAGCAACTATTTCTATAACTTGCTAATGCAACTATTTCTATCACTGCTAATGTAACTACCTTTAGTTGTATTTCCATCACTTGCTAATGTAACTATTTCTATCACTTGCTAACGTAACTATTTCTATCGCTTGCTAATGTGCTTGGATTGTTTTGCTGGTAGTATTCTCGTCCATTTTTTTCTCATTTGGTGCAACCGTACTGCATCATATGTTACACACAAATATACTTTGCACTGGGGTCTGGACATAAGACGGGCAGCATTCGCTACACGAATGATTTCCTACTGAAAATTTTACTTTCTGCATTCGCATTACGGTACCACCATACCGAGCACGTTCAGAAAACGTAATCTAGGTACGCACTGTAGTATACAAAATCTTGAACTCACTATAATTATAATACCCCGTTTACACGAGCACACATAGCGAGCCAAGCCGTGCCAGCCCAGCATTTCAGCCCACGTTTACATGACACACTCTGTAAAAGCAAGCTAATGCTTTTAATGGGTGTGTCATTAACATGACTTAGTTACTTGAGATTGACATAGCTCGCATTTGCAATGGACAGAAGCCAAGCTGCTCGTGTTTTTTCTCTATGGCTTTACAACAGTCATATCGGGAAATGCATAGGACATATAACGAGACATCGTACTATTCATACGAAACGTAGATCTATTCGTATGAGACGTAGGTCTATCACCAGGCGACTGTTGCAGTAACAAAGTTCAAAAGATCTGTTTCTTGCATATCTTGGTCTCCGTTTCACTTCACGCCATTTGTACCAAGTGAGCAAGCGCGGCTCGTTTTCCAGCACACTATGCGTTTACACGATGTACTTGACCCGAGGCAGCCTGTGGGTAAACGGGGCATAATACATTGACATTAAGACAAAACATAAAAGATAAAAGTCAATGAGAGGTAAGACACACATGACAAACAGCATAATCTACACTTTGTTAACTAATTAATCCGATCTAACCTTCCACAGAGGCTCCACATCTTGCGGATACGATTCAAAGTAGCGTCTTGCCAATTCCAATGGTGACACAGCCTTCAGTCGAATGTTCGTCCATTTACCAACAAATTCAACTAAAGCTTTTAGCAAAAAATTGGCAAGACGATCACTACCATAGTTAGACATGTGAGTCATAAAGACACTAAACTGCAACAACAACAACAACAACAAATGTCGATTACCTCATCAAGCTGTAGCAAATTTATTAAATTATATTAAAAAATAAAATTAAGATTTTTAGTCTCACCTGATTTGCTACAATGGTTTGGAACACTGAGCCACCTTCTGCAATGGCACGAAGACCTTTGCCTCCATTGTGATATTCACTAAAGCGATTTATGGTTGTATACAAAGTGCATGTCTGTCTGGGAAGAACCTAATATTGTAGAAAAGAAATGTTATTGCAATGATATGCACTTTGTAAATATCAAGAGTGAAACTGATATACAAATAAAAACAACAGATAGACATACATACGACATAAAGAGCAAACAGACAAACATACATAAACAATACAAAAAATTAACGTACAGCCAACAGACAAAAATCAGATACCCAAACAGAGAGATAAGCAAACACAGATAAACACACTGACACACACACACACACACACACACACACACACTGACACACACACACACACACACACACACACACACACACTGACACACACACACACACACACACACACACACACACACACTGACACACACACACACACACACACACACACACACACACACTGACACACACACACACACACACACACACACACACACTGACTGACACACACACACACACACACACACACACACACACACACACACACACACACACACTGACAAACACACACACACACACACACACACACACACTGACAAACACACACACACACACACACACACACACACACACACACACACACTGACACACACACACACACACACACACACACACACACACACACACTGACACACACACACACACACACACACACACACACACACACACACACACACACACACATACACACAGCAGGCAGATACCAACCATGATATCCTTAAACACAAATCCTCTTCTCTCCTTCGCAACAGGAGACGGATACTCTTCAGTTGACGTCACACTCACGTTATACAACTTCTTCCAAGCCTCAAACAGAGGCAAGTGCACTGGATACACACCAGAATGATGAGGTGAAACTGCATATCCAGGAACAATAGGAATTTTGTGATCAACCGCAAACTGCCTGTTCTTTTCCATGTCTTTAACCAATGATGCCACGGAGGTAAACAAATGAGGCTGCGTATGTGTCAGCATGTGATCAAACCATAGAAACCGAGATGCATTACCAACAAGACATCGATCTCCCAGGTTTTCGTCTGATGTGCCGCGTTGATAAAACCCTCCAGAATAACCCAGATAAAACACAAATCCAGGAATCCTGTTGGCCAACCAGGCCTGAGTTTTGATCAGAGCGTCAACATCCGTGTGCTTAAGCCGAATTCCAGACTTTCCAGTAAAAATGTCATCGATATCAACTTGAATGTAACGTTCTAATGGAAGATGCACGGAGCCTTTAGAAAGATAGAAAATAGAGTCAAGAAATAGCAGCCAATTGACCCACACACGAGGGTCACCACCCAACCAAACTTTCTGTATTCCATCCGAACTGCCTTGATCATGTAAAGCCAAAACATTTTGTGAGACTCCATAAGATCGACTTTTCACACCCATCAAAACTGGTTGATATAACTGATCACGTGATATCATCCTTGACCAGACGGTGTCAACAGGAATTAGTATTGTCGACTTCAAACGACGAAAGATTCTTAAGATTGGAGACTTCACATTCAGTTGAACTCTACCAAACGTCTGCTTGTATTCTATCCTAAAGGATGGAGATTGTGCAGGCGGTGATACACTCAATGCAAAGATAATCTTCCCGACTCCAAAATCCTGACAATACTTCGTCACCAATTGCATATCCAAGTTTGACATCCGAGAATACGCAACCACAGAGTCAAACACAATCACGCCAAACCGACCAACAATACAACTCCCGTCATCGACCCTCGTCATCGTCACTTTGGACTGCTTCGTGCTGAGATTAAGTGTCACATAAGGAATCCTATGAGTATCAACGACGTAAAGAATACTCTTTAACGCTTTCGACGTGCTGCTGCTTGCAATCACTAACACTTTTCCTTCATTCGTGACATTCAGTTTGAGTCCCGTATAAACAACAAAATGATTTCCAGTAACGACAGTTAAGCTCGGTACGAGGGAGGCAGCGGCGCTGTTCGATTTCGAGTCTGAAATTTTAGAATTTTGAGACAGTAATGTAGTTGTGAAATTACTCGTGGCGTTTCCTACCAACGGCATCTCAGTAGAATAATCATAGTCACTTGCATTGTGTGAAGCTCCATAGTGTGCGTCACTATCACGTGATAATACCACTTCCGGTTTATCACGTGATTCTTTTCGCATAATAACAACGCGTCCAACCCGTGCCTGATCGCTCTCGAACCTCTCCGACCTTCCAGAATCGATATATATCTCACGGCTAAGCAATCCGCTACGTTTCGTGTAGCTCCGTCTTCCCCACGTCCAACGAATTCTCTCATGTCGACGGAAACTCACTAGGAAGCCGCAACAAAGGACGATAACAATAACGCAAACAATCAAAACGGCTTTCAGTGCGGTTGGCATCGAACGCGGAAGCATGGCTGCACGTCAATGACATGCGTATTGCAGAGGCAAGCGAATGAGTCGAACGCGTTGATTGGTCATCTCGAGTCACGTGAGTCAGACATCTACGTCGTGAGTCAGCTGCGGTGGTGGTTGCCTTCTTCGTGTGCTCTTCTGCGCCTCGTTCTGCACGTTTTTCGGTCTCCGTTCGCTGCGTCAAGAGAGCAGCTATTCATGGTAGGCTTCAAACTGTCTAGTTTAATTAATTAGAACGATGTTCGTGGCAAGGCGTTTGTGTCTGTTGTTTGTGTCGCTCTTGCTCGCTGCTGAACGATCTAGCTCGTTGGGACAGTCTGAGGGGAGGGAGGAAAGCACGTGGAAATCGATCGATGACAAAATGCGTGGAAATAAGGTGCCTGGAGAGGAGAATTTCGGTTTAGGACACATACTCACGCACGCACACACACACACACACACACACACACACACACACACACACACACACACACACACACACACACACACTTCATTCATTCATTCATTCATTCATTCATTCATTCATTCATTCATTCATTCATTCAGTGGTCAACCATCAAACTCTGGAGCTGGGAGAAACGCTAATGTTTCTATAATAAATTTAATGAAAGTGACACTTAATGACAATAACACTTTCGTCTGCTATTATCTGTATGCTCATATTCAGTATGTTTCAGAGGTCATTTCTTAGTTAAACTCAGGATAGGGACTAGGCACCTTGGGGAACAATAACTATAGAGATTTGTTTGAATTGATTGTTGATTCAAATCACTCTTTGTATATTCCCGTGACAACAGGAACTGCTTGAAGGCATGCAAGTGAGTGTATTGCATAAGTTAGTGGCATGGGGTGTTTGTAGTTGTAGGGACTCTGGGGGTGGTCATAGTAGTAAAACTGTCACTTCTTGGTATTCATGACTTCTTGATATCCATGACTCTAAATTTAGGGTCTGCAACTTCCTTATGTCCACAATGTCTTAATGTTCATGACCACGGGATGTCCACAGACTTTCTACTGTAATGTCCATGACTGTTTACTGTCATCTTGATGTCCACTATTCAATTAAAGTGTAGCATCTTGACGAAATGTTGCTAGTACAATATGTGTGGTAGGGTAGAAACTAAGACATCTTGTGTCTTGTGACAATGTCAAACCGAATGTACACAATCAATTGACACGTTGCATGATAGCAGTGCTGCTGTGTAGTATTCTGTTTCTATGTTACAGATGGCAGAAAGGAATTTGGATCGGGTGAGTGTGAGCAGTCAAGATAGTCAGGACCACTTGACTGGATCACTCCATTTGGACAACTCTGTAGCATTCCATCGACTAGCCAAAAATCGTACATTAAGTGAACCTCTTATTGACTGCAATGACATTGAATCGTCCTATCGTGATACATCACCGGTGATTCGTTTCACTCGAAGTGTTGACTCTCAGTTAGGTCGACTGAGTCGAACAAGCATGCCAAGTGCTCTGATAGGACAAGGAAGAGCAAAAACTGCACAAGAGCGTTACATTGATGCCTCAGTCTATATTCAAGAAGGTGAAGACAATGACAAGTTTACAACACACCCAACTACACAAGGTGCAATGACTGGATATCGTCTCATCCACAACCATGTGGCTTGGACATTGGACCTTATTGCATCGATTTTGATTTTGGTCATATCAATTGCTGAATACCCATCTGTCTTTTTGGAGAAAGATACGTTTAATTTTTCTAGTCATGAGTCAACACACTACTTGGATGACTTTTATCTGCCTTTTCACACAGTCATTGAAGTTGCCTGTCTCTCTGTTGTACTTGTATTGCTTCTTTTCAGGATGAAATGGATGGGAGTGAGGCATTTCTTTCGGCATTTCCGCTCAGTCTTGAAGCTGTTTCTCATTGGTATCATGTACGTTGAGGTCATTGTTATATTGATCAGATTTCGCAATCACATTCGTGTTTTTCGTGCTCTCCGTCCCGTATTCTTGCTTGACAGTCATTATTGTCGTGGAGTTCGCCGTATGGCCCGACAGATTTTGCAGTCTATGCCCCCAATTCTGGATATGATGTTACTCCTTATAGCATTTATCCTTGTATTTGCTCTATTTGGGTATTTTCTGTTCATTGATGCCAAGAACAGCATTTATTTTGTCGATCTTTGGACATCATTTGTCAGTTTATTTATTCTTCTTACTACGGCGAACTTTCCCACTGTCATGATGCCTGTCTATTCTGAGTATTGGTGGGCTCCAATTTTCTTCATTGCTTTCCTTTGTATCGGACTGTATTTGATCATGAATCTTCTTTTGGCTGTTGTTTACAGCACATTTAGCACATTTGAAAAAGAAAAATTTCGAAAATTGTTTTTGCATAAACGAGAGGCTCTCTGCCGAGCATTTGATGTCATACACGGCTCCCAGAATATGAATTTCGAGCAGTTTTCTGGACTAATGAAAGTCCATAAACCACATTGGAACAACTGGCGAGTGCTTTGCTGTTTTAAAGCCCTTGACAAAGACAACAGCAATAGTCTTTGCCTCCAAGAATTTCTTCACTTTTATGAAGTCATTAACATGAAATGGATACAATACAGTGATCTGGAGGGTGAGGCTCGATGGTATAGCTGGATTAAAACAAAGAGAATTCGTAAATTTTTCCGGGGAATAACCATATTTGTTGAGCATAAAATTTTCAAATACATCATCAACTTTTCTTTGATCTGCTTTGGCATATTTCTCATCTACGTGGCAGCTGAAACAGGAGCGCAGCCAGAGTCTGTCAATGTGATAGTAAATGGCACAAATGTCTCTCTAGGTGGCAGATGTATCTACCTTAATAAAGAGAACACTGTGTACTGGATCAATGTCTTTTTCCTTGCTTTGTATTCCATTGAAGCTGTACTAAAGCTGGTTGGACTTGGTTTGATCCCTTACTTCAGTCATGCATGGAATGTGTTTGATTTCCTTTGTGTGTTGCTCTCAGCTGTTGGCATGACAGTTGACCTTGCCAATTACAAGTCATTGCCTCTTTACGAAGCGTGTTCAGATGGACACAGTGCAAAAGATTGGTTGCGATATGTTCTTTATGCTCGAGTTATTCGACTGTTCAGACTCTTTCAGATCAAGCAACGATATCGAGATGTGCTCGGTACGCTGTTTGCGCTATTGCCTCGGATGTTCAATGTGGGATTGCTCATCATTTTGCTTTACTTCTTCTTTGCTATCATTGGCATGGAATGCTTTTCTTTCCTGCTTTACCCTGGTTGTTGCACAAAATACTGGACACCAGGATTCGATGTGCAATCAAATTACAATGGCAATACCACATATCCTGATCAACACACGTATTTCTTGAACAACTTCAACAACATTCTTCGTTCTTATGTACTTCTGTTTGAGCTCATGATTGTCAATAACTGGTATATCGCTATGAATGCAGTGACAGCAGAGTCTGGAACTCAGTGGACAAGACTGTACTTTATGATCTTTTTCATTGTCTCTGTCATTATCGTAGCCATCGTCATCTCATTCATCTTGGATGCTTTTCTATTCAGGATGGAGAGCTATGATAACGCTCGAGGTCAAGTATTTGGTGAAGGGGTCGACACAAAAGATGTTTATATTTCAAAAGATGAATATCAGCAATTTTGTCAGAAATTGCCAAATCTGATTAATGAAAATGGCTCATGGATGCATTTGCGATACAAGGGAAAGAGGAAGAAAACCAAGGCTGATTTCCGTCTGCAGATGTATGCAGATGAGGCGAAAGAGTGGGCAGTCGAGCAGGATGCTATACTTGAACGAGAGAGATCTACTGCTGCAACCAGAGGCCCATTGGCAACTTTGACACATGATCGTATGCTGCCGGATGGCCCAGATCTTGTAGAGAATCACTTTTCCAATGACTTAAGTGTTAGCGTCCAACCTGCTTCTGTAGTACAGACAGAATGAGTTTAGCTAAGGAGGAAGTTACTGTCATTGTCGACTTGGTAATCTATTGTTATTGCAGACATTCTAGAATTGTTTTTAAACAGTGTATATATACATCTATGTTTTCTATAAAGCTAACGTGTACTATTGAGTGGAACTCTGTCTGTGTAGGTCATCAAATCAATTTCACTGATTTCAGATAAACAATTTGTTGATTGACCATGAACTAATCATTACCCATGCATACACTGGTGAGGCAATCGCCTCACCCTATTACAGAGCAGACAACATTGCTGTAGACCTTGAAGCCAGTGCAATGTGTAGATCAATTAATGAGGATCAACATAGGGCAACAAATTCACAATATCACAATACGGTTGGACATTCAATGCAAAATCCAAACCTCAAACCATTTCAGACAACCATACAGTACATATACCCTCAATCATGACCTGGTGAGACACTGCATGCATTCATTATAGGCGCCAGTTTCCTTGATTAACAAAACACGCAATTGCTGAGTTGCCTACACCATCAATCAACACAGTGACGTTCTCATTTTCACTCAACCACGTCAAACAACTCACCATAAATGACAAACATCAACACGAGTATGTGTGACATGGACGCTCCTGCTATAGTTTTTGACAACGGATCTGAAATGTCAAGAGTTGGATTTGCCGGAAACAATGCTCCATGTTCAACCTTTCCAACTATTGTCGGTCACTCCAAGAGAACAAACGGTAGAAGCCTTGATGCCTACATCGGAGATGAAGCACAGACTAGACGAGGTCTACTCGATATTGAATATCCTGTGGATCACGGAATTGTGTCCAACTGGGATGACATGGTGATGGTAATAAAGTTTCAAAGTCTGTGTATACATGTACTGTACTGTACTGTACTATATAATACACTGTATACATATTTATCATTGTCATTCTTAGATCTGGCATCACACATTTTATAAAGAGTTGTACGTTGCTGCAGAAGAGCATCCTATTCTTCTCACTGAACCGCCGCTCAATCCACAAGCAAACCGAGAAAAGATGGCTCAAATTGTATTTGAGACATTCGCAATGCCTGCCATGTATGTCGCCATCCAGGCCGTCCTCTCTCTCTACGCATCTGGACATACAACAGGCATTGTTGTCGACTCTGGTGATCGAGTATCGCATGCTGTACCAGTCTATAACGGTTTTATTATTCCTCACACAGTCGGTCGAGTCAATCTAGGTGGTCGAGATATGACCACATATCTCATGCTTCTCTTATCAGAGAGAGGATATGCATTCAGTACAATGGCAGAACGAGAAATCATACGAGACATGAAAGAGAAGCTAGCCTATGTGGCATACGATTTTGATCAAGAAATGACAACTTCATCGATAGAATGTTCTTTGCAAAACACTTACATGCTGCCAGATGGAAAGGTACGTACGTAATTGGTAAAATCAGTGTATATATTTGATTGTTTATTATTAATAAAATATGTAATATTTATTTATTAATAAATATATAATATTTATTTATAAAATTTAAAATATTAATAATAGTAGTTTATTAATAAATAAATACATATTTATTAACAATTTATTGAGCTGTTGGTTTTGCCTACCTGCAGGTGGTTAGTGTTGACACTGAATGTTTCCAGTGTCCAGAAGTTCTGTTTCAACCTGATTTTCTTAGCATGGGGCCACTTGGAATTCAACATGCTGCATACAATTCAATCATGAAATGTGATGCACTCATTTCAAACCTTTGTGCCCATATACTGCTAGCCGGTGGCACTACGTTGCTCTCTGGATTTCCGGCTCGTTTCCAGAAAGAATTGTCTGCATTGGCGCCATCCACTGTGAAGGTCAATGTCATAGCGCCATCAGATCGTAGATATAGCGCTTGGATTGGTGGTTCAATTCTGGCGTCTCTATCTACATTCCAGCAGATGTTGATCAGCAAGCAGGAATACGAAGAAGTCGGCCCTCAAGTTGTTCACAGAAAATGTTTCTGATTGTTATCAATACCAAGTTCAGCTTGACGCTGTACTGTCGATTGCCACACTATGTGCACGACGATTTTGTTAACAAGTTGGTCATCATGCTTTTAGTTTCCATTTTTCTCTGTCTACATTTCTACACAGCCTTGCACCTGTTACAATTGATTGTATACTTCTATTGTATATCCTTGTTACAAACATTTCAAATTTTTACTGTTTGAAAAATAGTTACTGGAGATCGAGTTTATTGATTGACATGGCACTCGACGCACTGACACAACGATCACTTGCAAACGTGCCATAGACTCAACCCAGTCTCTTTACGATTTTTCCTGTTTACTGGATGTCTCTTTAGTTTGTTGACGTCCTGAAAATAGCAGGGGTGGTGAAGAGGTTGCATACTTCGAGTCTAACTAGCACCAAGTCTCTACCACCTAAAATGCATTGCACATTGAGGAATCTACCTGCAGTACAGTAGTGAGTATCACATGCCATTGTATTCATACGTATTACACACTGTGAAACACTCAATCTCATGGGACTTGGATCAAGTGTTTTACAGTCTGATATTAATAGTTATCAGTTAATATAATTAACTGATACACCAGTACTTCTCATCACCTTGCTGTCTTTCATAGAGAAAATATGACAAATTTTCTGTCTTTCAAACGAGCATCATCACAAATCTGACAACAATACATAGGACCTTAAATAAATATACAAACATGCAAAACAACACAAAACACAGAACACACACACACACACACACACACACACACACACACACACACACACACACACACACACACACACACACACACACACACACACACACGACAACAACATAATACCAAAATACTCTCAATAGAATAATAATAATAATAATAATAATAATAATAATATATAATTATAATAATAATAATAGACAGTGCTTCTGGGATCTACTCGGACCCTTCGTAAAGTCATGTCTTCTTTCTAGACAGCCATGATGGTCAAAGTACTTCTGAAGCAGGGTTTACTTGTAATAGATTTTACAAACCAGACTGATCTGGTTGAGCACGACACATAATAATAAATACGCCTCAGAAGACGAAAACATGAAGACCTGTGTGTCCCGGATGCGATACACGAAAACGATACCGTACACTCTGCAATGTCCAAGAAAACACTAAAAACACCACGCCAACCCCACTAGACCGCTACCCGACTACACAGACCTAATCGCACACTAACGGACCAGCGTCAGCTGCGGCCGTCGACCGGGAAGTGTAGAAAATATTAGAAAAAGTCTCACACGCCTTTGTCCGTTTAGTGAGCGATCGCCGACGCTCACCCGATTGGACGACAAAAGGTGAAAACTTTATTATCTTGAGAATCTTTAAACGAACGTCGACAGTTGAGCACTCATTCGCTCAGCGATCACGCCGTTGCACGCTCTCTCTTTCTCACCGGAACGACCGACTCAGCTTTTCTCTGAGACACGACCCGGACGAGATACTACGTGAAAGATATACACACACTCTCTCTCTCGCTCACTAGGATCACGGTTAGTCACGCATTCGATAAATTAAACTTTACATGACAATGACAGACTACAACCGCCACACACACACACACACACACACACACACACACACACACACACACACACACACACACAGACAAGAGTCTCTTCTCTCCTCTCGTTCTCCTCTCTTCTCGGTCCGTGACTAACGTCGACTCCGATAGTGCTGATAAAGGTTCTATACCGAAACGCGTCCGCTGATTCGGGGCGACCGAGAACGAAAAACACTATACTTGGAGCCATGGTGGAATCAGGTCCTCTCTCTTGGACATGCGTACGTATGCTTGATGGTGTATGATGCTCTCCATCTTCTTTGACTGGTATGCGTGTTTGTCTAAGCCCAAACGGAACAATACATAGCGAACAAGATAGAGGTGGAGCAAGACTCACCGTCAAACTGCGAAAACATCCTTGGGTAAACGGTCATTGGCGATGTTTCTGATGCAGTGTGTCTGGAACGATCTGTGGTCGGATACAAATAATAAAGGTTCAATGTGAGTACGATCATAATCGGGTGTCAATGTGTCAACGGGGCCCTTTCTGGTCCGTTTTGTGCCATTACCGGGGATGTTATTGGCGGTTTCTCATGGCCTGTGGCGGTGGTTCTTCCGGGCGGACGAAGTCTGGTGTTTGAGTTCGTTTACCTTTGCTTTTTGCCTGCGTTCGTTAAGCATTTTCGTGGTTGCCATGACGCGTTTGAGGTCGGTGGCGTGGACTCTACGGCAACGCCGCCGCCGCCGAAACAGAAACATACACCACTCGCTAAGCGAGGTGGAAGACACTTTGATGATAAACAGTAACTGTAATAGTCTAGTAGCAGTAACCGATACGATTGATGAGAGCAATGTTATAAATACACGTCATGTTAGAAATCGCCCACCAGAGTCTCGTTCCGCCGTTTCAAACAGTCCAAAATCCATACTTGACACCCCCGCCACCGTCGGTAGATACGTCGTAAACAGAAGTCACGCTACACTATCACACACCGAACTAACAGTGCACGTACTCGACGAGGGGCTAACGTACGTACCCACCGAGACGAGACCCAATCGACAACGCCATATCCAAGAATTCGACAATTTCGCCCGTAAACTTAGACTCAAACTACACGCAAACCGTTGGCAAACGACGGACAACAACACACGAGACACAAACCACGGAGACACAGACGAATACCCAGACACCACCGACCATGCTATCGCACAGAGAACCGTCCACGCATACGGCACGACACCGTTCAAGAGACGATCCAAATGGGGCCCATCCAAGACAAACAACACCGCCCTCGAAGAATACATCGAAAGAACACGCCTCGCGCTAACGGAAACCAAACGGAAACGAAAATGCTACGCGTACGTATGAGACACCATAGAAACAAACTCCGACTATGTGATCGTAAAAAGATCTACCTACACAAATTTTTTTTTTTTTTTTTTTTTTTTTTTTTTTTTTTTTTTTTTTTTTTACACAAATCAAACACACACACACACACACACACACACACACACACACACACACACACTGCAACGATAGACGACACAATCCCGAAGGCGAATGGATGATCACACCGATCCAACGAGAAGACGATCCGAACAAAAGACCGACACTATAGAAGCACGCTGGATCCATAGACTCAAAACGACCGGACGATTCGGACTCATTAGGGCCGCGAACGGCTCAAACGGCAAAAACTCCACCACGACAACGAAAAATGATACGACAACAGAAGACAATTGTATTTTTCTACAAATTTGTAGAAAATACGTTTAATTAATTAAATAATTTACACATGAATAGTGTTTATATATAAAACTTACAAGTAATAGATAAGAGAGAACAATGTGAAAACCGCAGGCCAGTCGGGACGGAACAATTTAGGACGAAAACTGCGCGCAACAGTATTTCCGATTTCTGCGCATGCTTGCCTTTAACGCGCGTTCTTTAACAAATTGTCTAGCGCGCGTTACTTAACAGATTTTCTAACGCGCGTTATCTGACAAATTCTAACAAAACACTCCATAGTTACTGTACAAGTACTTCAATCTACAAGTTGTTTCACTTACATCTTTATTGGTTACAAGCAGACCCACCAATGTACAAATACAAGTATTCAAATTCTAGCCAATTAATTAATTAATCGATAAGAAAGCCACCAAGTCTTACTAAAAATATATATTTACAGTATACACATTTCTTTATCATCCAATGTCTTGCCAATTCACGTTCATCGAGAAATTTACCAATTGGTCGTATCATAGAGATCAGTAAATCACGTGACATCGGCTCGTCTTCATCGTAATACCTGATTAATTAATTAATTACACTGAAGTCAAACACGATAGTAGCTCTATTGCTCTCAGCTGAAGAGCTTCATTACACTCGGCGTTCGCTGATGCTCCACAAAGTTGCTGAACGCCCACCTCACTTGCTACAATTTTCTCTCGAAGAATATCTGCAGAAACATGCATCAACAAAACGATGAGAACACTGAAGTTGGATGTTTGGCTTACTACTGGTCTTCCCAATGGCAAGCAGGGCTGCGAATGCTGGAAGCTGGAATGACTCGTTATCTTTAAAATGAGCAAACACTGACAAAATAGTGTCTACACATAGTTCAGACTCCAAGACTATTGTCCAGTCTGTAATACAACAGTACTACTGATGCAATAATTTTTAGTGATTTTATCAAGTTGGTGTACTGTACCTTCGAGAAAGCTGAGGAGAATGGAGAGAACGGATAGACAGTTGTATTGCAATCTCTCGTTGTTTTGGTGGCCTTCGATCTTCATCGCATCCAGTATGCAATAACACGCTTCAGATTGGTGAATAAAAACTGCAAGATCTGTCACAGCAACAGCAACATAGTCAAGAATGCTGTTTGAGTGCAAGATGCCACTTTGCCCTACTGAACAAATAACTATATGTCTGTCCATCTGTTCGTCCATGTATGCATGTGTGTGCACACATATTTTCACACACATGCACACACACAACAGACAGACAGACAGGTACATACATACATACACACACACACACACACACACACACACACACACACTGCTGACCTTTCCGCTACTGTATTTTCATGTCTATATGTTCACTACCCTTCCACACACAACAAACAACACACACACACACACACACACACACACACACACACACACACACACACACACACACACACACCAGACAGACAAACAGACAGACAGACACAGACACACACAGACACACACTTTCAGTCCACCAATTAACACAAACTAACCATAAGTCGCAAACGCATTTAAGCAGCAACACGCCTCTGTCTGAACCCTCACAACACCCAAATGATATCTCATGGAGGCAGTAACCAAAGCAAGATAGCCATTCACAGCAATAGCCTGTCGTATACTACAATCTACAACACAAACGACAAATCATTAGCTCCACCTTGCAACACTCAATTCCCTTCAAATACAATATTCAAACCATTATTTGCTAAGTAAGTAAGAATCCGTAACCCAGACGTCTGTACAGTCTCTGATTTTGACCATCTTTGCATCGTCGTCACCATCGCAGAGAAGCAACCAGAATTGGAGAACAACACAAGCGACTCGTCTAGAACACAGAAACAGATGCATCACAACTACAATGTAGTCACTGTGTTCATGGTACTAACCATTGTTTGTTGTTGTTAGAAGACACTCTAAGCACACCATTGCTGCACAGACAACAGACTTCAATCGTGGATGTGATTTCAATGCATTTGATAATATGTCAAATGATCCACACTTGACGATACGTTGATGGGCTAAATGAATAGATAGAAAGATGCATAAAATCAGACAAAGAGACAGGCAAACGTAGAAGCAAAATCAACAAACAGACAGACAAACAAACAGACAAATGGACAAACAGACAAGCACACAAACAGACAAACAAACAAAAAGATAAACAAACTGACAAAGAGACAGACAAACAAACAAACAAACAGACAGACAAACAAACAGACAGACAAACAGACAAACAAACAAATAAACAAGAAAAAGATAAACAAACAAATAGACAAACAAACAGACAAATAAACAAATGGACAAATGGACAAACAGACAAACAAGCAAACATACAAACAAACATACAAACAAACAGACAAACAAACAAAAAAACAAAGACAACCAAACAAAAAGACAAACAAACAGACAAAAACAAACAAACAGACAAACAAACAGACAAACTGACAAACAAACAAACAAACAAACAAACAACAAACTGACAAACAAACAAACAAACAAACTAACAAACAAACAGACAAGCAAACCAACAAACTGACAAACAAATGAAAAGTAGACACACAGACTTCCAGACAGAAACACAGACACACTGATCCAACATCCTACTAACCGAATCCGACAGCTTCACACAATATTAAGCATCCAAAGCTCTGAATTCCAGCTGACTGCGCAAATCTCTTCATCGCACTGCACAGACATTCAATGCATCCTTCGCGTTCAACAAGTTTCAACAAGGTAGAGTCCATCTCGTTCTGATCGGTCATCAGCAGTCGAGAGAGACCAGTGATCGTATACAACATGATCGCTTCGTTCCTGTTGTGAGACAACAGAAAGCCCAACAGAAAGCTTATCACCTCTGCAACTTGAGACCCTTCAACTGCACCTAAAAGTAGAAGTTACAATAAACGAGTTTGTCATAACAGTCAGTGTGAAGACATGCGATGAGAGAAACTCATGAAAAAAAGAAAAAAGAGCCAAAGATGAACTGGCAGCAAACGTTGAAGCAACAAGGTCTGGCTCACTGTATCAAACTTGCTGGCTGCTTTGACTTTGTCGTACAGAGAGACCAACAAAAATGGACGGACAGATAGAGAGACAGACAAACAAATAGACAGACAGATAGACAGACAGATAAAGAGACAGACAGACAGACAGACAGACAGACAGACAGACAGAGAGACAGAGAGACAAATCGAGAGACAGACAGAGAGACAGAGCAAAATGCAAGGACGTCTACATTTACTGTCATGCCGTCTCCTTGCATGTTCCATTCATGAAACCTCTAACACTAAGATGAGACGCACCGTATAGTCGAGATTGAGATCAATACTATTGGCATCGACTATCGGATTCATCTCAAGTTTCTATTTTCAAGAAATCCTAATCCATTTATATATTTAGTCAATACACACACTACACAGTAAAACCCAACCTTGTAACCTGACAAATGGGGGTACCTAAGAAATGCTGATAGTTGGTGACAGCCCCTTGAAAACTCAATACATTCGCATACATTTGGAGGCTGAATAAAGCAGGCACCCATGAATGACAAATAATGCAGACACAATTCTACGACCAAAGGCACGTATGAAGCACTTCAAAAGTGGTCTAGCCTAACGCACGCTAAAAGGGTGTGGTTCAAAAGTAATGCGCCAAAAGAGCAGTCGTCCAGCATACAATTGCCTAATGTATTGCACAAAGGGTTCTTGAAACTCTCGTTTACCAACAATTGTAATACGCGTATACGTGGCTATGCAATACGACCTGCCTTATATTAGCTAAATAACAACTAATATATTTGGTCAAGATGCTCCAGTTTACTTTTGTTTTAACTATAAATGTATTAGCTATTTAATCACTTATAGTTTCAACAGAAAGTTTTGGCCATTAATCGTTGACTGTCCAAAGTACAGTTTTTGAAAGATGGTTTGGCCTAAAACAGACCGACAGGACCGGTTTGTACGGCCCTAAAATAGGTCACTGGTGAAGGTTAACTCTAGAAAAAGGGGTTCAGCATGACCGGACCTTCCGGACCGGCTTCTACGGCCCTGCGTTTTGACCTCCGAAATGCGGATTCAGGCATTCTTACAGAACATGTGATCATCGTGTGTGTGTGTGTGTGTGTGTGTGTGTGTGTGTGTGTGTGTGTGTGTGTGTGTGTGTGTGTGTGTGTGTGTGTGTGTGCATGCATGTGTGTGGTGTGTGTGTGTTTGTGTGTGTGTGTGTGTGTTTGTGTGTGTGTGTGTGTGTGTGTGTGTGTGTGTGTGTGTGTGTGTGTGTGTGTGTGTGTGTGTGTGTGTGTGTGTGTGTGTGTGTGTGTGTGTGTGTGTGTGTGTGTGTGTGTGTGTGTGTAATACATGCAGGGCAGTTGAGGCTTTGTAAACGTCAAATTGCATGGCGTCAAAGAAAAGAAACAAATTGCCTAGTAAAAAAATTGATGTTATTGAAGCCTCTGAGTCTGGCCATAGTCAACGGGACGGGCTAAAGATTTTGGCATTAGAAAAGCACAAGTAGGCAGCATTTTGATATCCTTTTTTATATCAATAAAATACATATTTAGATTGTCATTACGTTGTATACAAGAATATGGTGTACATCAATCGGTCTACGTGTACAAATGCCAGTCTGACAACTGCGACCACCTGAGAACTAGGGGCAAGTCGTGGACAGTCCCTTGGGTGGTCGTAATTCACAAGTTCCACTGTATTTGATATCAACAAGTAATTTGCATGACCTAAGTAGTTGCGCTCACCGGACTGCAGAGCAAATTGTAAGAACTGGAGACTTGCTTCGAGCACCAAGTTGTCATCGCCACTAGTTTGAATGACTCCGATGCAAGCCGAGATAATCTCGTTATTGAACTCTGCCAACAACGATAAGTCTAAACGCACAAACCATAAAAATCATACTAAGACACTGCATTATGACATCATATCTAAGCATTGATGTACAACCAACCTTGTGCAGCTATCGTGCTCAAGACTGCCAATGCTGCTGATTGCACTTCGCTTACTTGACTTTGCAGTGCAAGTTCAGATGACTTTAAAAATAGCAGGAGATGCCTGATAATGTCTTGTTCAAGTAAAGAATCTCTCGCCTTCTCTAATGGAAAGAAAAACGTAAGCTCAATCAACTAACACTCGGTGTCACGACATGCGATAAGAGAAACTCTTTAATTAAGGAAGAGAAACAGCCAAAGATGAACTGATGGCAAATGTTGGTAGCAACACTGTCTGGCTTACTGTTGATCAAATCTGTTGGCTGCTTTGACTTTGCCATAAAGAGAGAAAGACAAGGAACAGAGAGACAAAGAGACAGAGAGACAGACAGTCAGACAGACAAACAGATAGACAGACAGACAAACAGATAGACAGACAGACAGACAGACACACACACACAGACAAACAGACAGACAGACACAGACAGACAGACGGACAAACAAACAGACAAACAGACAGACAGACAGAGCAAAATGCAAGGACGTCTACATTTAAGTCATCGACATAATGCTGCCATCTTACCCGAATTAGAAACCAAATGGAGAACAAGCAGTAGACTTTGAATCACAGTTGAAGACTGTTTAGCATACGTTTGCAGTACTGACAGCAATGCGTGTAGACCACCGCAGTGAACAAAGACTTCCGGCATCGAATCTACACAAAAAACAGCAAGCAATTCAGCACACCCAACTACCAGTATGTCTACAGCATGTCTCCCAATCACAGTAACACACGCAAATTTTTGGCAATAGACATGACTTCGGTGCAAAATTCTATTACCGTAATGCATCATGGCTGTCACTATACAAAAGGCTGATTCGACTATTCCATAGACAGGACAGTCGTTTGAAATAACATCGATGAGAATGGGGAAAGTGCCCGCATTGATAAATGATGGGCAAGACCATTCATGTGGACCTGGAAAAATCAGATAAAATAATAAATATGTATGTTGCAAGCATATGGACAAACACACACACACACACACACACACACACACACACACTGACACACACACACACACACACACACACACACACACACATGCTGACACACACACACACACACACACACACACACACACACACACACACACACACACACACACACACACACACACACACACACACAACCCTGTATGTATGTTAAAACAGACTGCCTTACACGTTGTCGCCATCAACCACAAACAAGAAAGGGCCGCTTCCACAACAGCTTTCTGTCGTCCCAGCACTTTCAATGCCTGACAAATGCGCCGCACGTAATCTTCATCCAATACCTGATTATGAATCTGAGGATCATCTACAAAGATCACCAGCACAGCATATGACACTAAACGTGTGAGCAACATCGTTACACATCTCACCTTTCTCTAGATAGCATTGTATTAGTTGAATGCCTGACAACTGAATTTCTTCGTTTGCATAGTGAGCACTCATAGCATCCTTGGCTACCGGAAGTGCATTATGTTTCACACAATGTTTCAA
This sequence comes from Corticium candelabrum, assembly GCF_963422355.1. Classification (NCBI taxonomy): domain Eukaryota; kingdom Metazoa; phylum Porifera; class Homoscleromorpha; order Homosclerophorida; family Plakinidae; genus Corticium; species Corticium candelabrum. Next base: position 7,187,082 of record NC_085097.1, on the reverse strand, counting down.
CAGTCGTTCTAAAAGAGAGCGAATACGAGTGTGAGTGTGATGATGTGGACGTATACACAAACATGCCACAGTCACAGAGAGCAAACTAAAGTGATAATTATTGGTTGTGTGTTGTCTCACGTGATTTGCTAGCTAGCCTGAACAGACACTTGCATCCTGTAGCCTGCACTTTGTCGTACAGAGGATACTGATTCATGTTGCTAACAACACGTTCAACCGCATGAGTACCAGCAAGCTCTTCCACTGTTGCTAAAATTAAAGAGGAAAGACATACAATACAATACAACGCAACAGGCAACAAGCATTTGTAGTTATGGTACAAATAAAATAAAATCGAAAACCAAACGTTAATGTCATGAAGCTAATGCTAGATGTGGTTACTATGTATAATTTCTAGCTGTCTGATTGCCTAGCTATTTGTCACTGTCCCTCGTTGTCTCTCACATCTGCATGCCTGAGTATGTGTCTCACTCTGACTGCTTGTCAGTGCACATGTGTGTGTGTGTGTGTGTGTGTGTGTGTGTGTGTGTGTGTGTGTGTGTGTGTGTGTGTGTGTGTGTGTGTGTGTGTGTGTGTGTGTGTGACCATCTGTCTGTCCGTCTGTCCATCTAAATGTCTGTCTGCCTACTTCATGACACTCAACAGTATCTTGACAGCACAGCATGTGCACCCAATCCAAACTCACTTCTAGGAATTTTCACACTGAGACTTCTCAAGTACTTGACCACTACACAGAAGATCTCTCACTATGTAGATCAACACTATCCGCACAACAAACCTTCTTCCTCTTCAGTGCTCCCTTCTGAGCTGAGAAAATGATTGTCACCATTTTCAGTTTGTCTGGCTTTATTCAATGCCTGTAAAAGTTGCTAGTTACAGCACACAAATGCAACTACAAGCGGCTATCGTAGAACACAATGTAGTCATCACTACAGCGTATAGTAAGTTTGTACTGTACCTCCTGAAAAGCAGTTCCTAATGTGACAAATGGTTTAAGAGCTTCCAGCCAATGCCTGCAACACAACATGTGTACAAAATTGGATTCTGAAGAAAGTACTTACATGAAATATGTAGACAACCAAATAGTAAAAAATGGGCGTGGTTTGTGGTCTAATTTATCTGCCCTCAAACTTGAGGACAACGCTACGCCTGTGACAGACACACAACACACACGGACAGACAGACAGACAGACAAACAGACATTTTAGAAATTGTAGAGGTTTCTAGCAGCCTCCATGTACTGCATTCTAGCTTTAACGTATGAATAAAAATAGACAGACAAACAGACAGATAGAAAGACAGACAGACAGACAAACGGACAGACAGACAGACAAACGGACAGACAGACAAACGGACAGACAGACAAACGGACAGACAGACAAACAGACAGACAGACAGACAGACAGACAGACAAGCAGACATTTTAGAATTTGTAGAGGTTTCTAGCAGCCTCCATGTACATTCTAGCTTTGATGGATAAATAAAAAATAGACAGGCAAACAGACAAACAGACTGAAAGACAGACAGACAGACAGACAGACACACAGAGACAGACAAACAGACAGACAGACAGACAGGCAGACAGACAAACAGACAGGCAGACAGACAAAGACAGCTAGCCAAATGGGCTGACAGACAGACACACAGAGACAGACAGACAGACAGACAGACAGACAGACAGACAGACAAACAGACAGACAGGCAGACAGACAGAGACAGCTAGCCAAATGGGCTGACAGACAGACACACAGAGACAGACAGACAGACAGACAGACAGACAGACAGACAGACAGACAAAACGACAAACAAACAGAGAAGACTGGAAAAATCTCAGCATTAGCAGTTCGTTCAAAACATTGTTCGACTAACAAACGAGTAGCAAGTAAAAAAAACACACAAAGCAACCACTAGCCTCTCCTAATTTCCTTACCAACACTCTTCCACGCTGTCAAACACCAGAAATATTGACTTTAAATTTGAATCAATAGCAAACGCGTTGTCATCAGTAGCAGCAGAAGGCCACAACACAGTCGGCGAACACTCCGTCTTCTTCTTCACCACACAACTCAACGACAACGGCACGCGTCCCTTACACCGTCTGCCATCAAAATACTCCAACAAGCCACTTCTGTTGAGAGAGAAATAACGTCGCTTCCAATTCTTCCTCAAATGACCTGTAAGCAACGGCTACTTTGCAAGTACATTCAATTATAAGTTAATACGGTAAACGACCTCGTTTAGTGATAAATCCAGAATGGAGAACGACAACTTCTTCAGACATTGAAGTTCGATGAAGGGGGACCTTGCGATGTTAAGGTCAATATTATAAGATGCTACCGCAGCAGCGGATTATCGCTTCGACGTTATGATAATGTAGAATGATGGAAAGTAAAGAAATCATGAAGAAGCTAATTAGGTCATAATAAGTCACGTGAGAATATAGATATCTACAAAGTGGATAGCCTCGCATGGTCAATCACCACCCGTCCTTGCATTCCTGTATTACGAGAGTTTGAGACGGAATGTGTTTAGTTTGCTGTGTTTTTACGAGACCAAAACGTTTTTAGACGGATCGGTAATTTAATTAAGTAGGCAATGACTCAGCATATTGTCTTGTTCCGTACTTCAAGAATTTGAATCCCCCACAAATAAAATCCCCACAAACATCATCACCTCTAGGTAGTAATCCGTTTACAACGTTCAGTTCAACTTCGCATCGCATTGTTCTTGCTCAGCTAGGACTTGTCTCTATATCTGTGTACATGCACAGTCTGTAAAACATGGCAGAAGGCGGAACATCACCCAAACAAGTGGGTGGAGCTCACCAACAACGCTTTCCAATTGCAAATAGACGAAGAGGCGACCTAGGCCTAATGCAAGGTGAGTGTCAGAAATATCGCATTGCATGGCTGGAATAATCTACTCTACTAGGATCTAAAACGCCCACTAGACTAATAAGGAATGGTAAACATGTCATTAGAGAAACCGACAGGTGGCTGCAAATTAATCTTAGTAAGTTACTGCTTTGTTGTACAAGAGAAGGCTAGAGTGGTTTAATTAATTAACTGATCCATGCATCACCACGTGCACTCTAGAGCGTGCACAACATCCTTCAAAATCAAAAAAGGACGATGAATTTATCATCTTTTTATGCAAGCATTTTGCTAGATTAATTAAACAGTTTACCACTTCCATGTTTTATGGCCTAGACATAGTAATTTCATAGACCCCAAAGTTGATGATGAAATCCAGCTTTCAAGATGTACTCGAAAGTATAAAGGGTTGTCCCAACTCCAATGTAGTTTCTATGTGGTCATACTCTAATTTTAGGAGTGTTGCATCCGTTATTAGCTTGTTTGTATATCCAGATACAAACATGATAAGACCTTCTTTCAGTTTGGTTTCTAGTTCTCTTTATTAATTAATGCAAAATCTGTAGCTATAACGTCAGCTGATTTGGTTAGTCTTGCAGCATAGCCACTTCTTCCCTTTTCATAACTTTCAGACAGGGACGAGAGAAGAATGGCTATCGCTACGTGAGACTTGATATCATCATGCATAAATATCACTTGAGGTACAGGTAATACTGTCTACCCTCATCCACAATGTTATTAGTTAGATACTCTTCTTGCTACTTTTACGTTGATTAAATAAGATTACACCACACAATAATGCAGCAGTTAGCGGCCGGTTTCAATCACTCAGTGAAAAAGATACAAAACTGTTTAGCAGCTAGCCTGATGTATAGTTGTATCATGCTGTCACGTGGCTTAGTCTTTTGACATAATTTAATTAAAGACCCAAGCACTAAATCGGTTATTATAGCTCAATTCTTTGTTTGTTTGTGGTTGTGGTTATGTGAGGTACAGTACCTCTGTAGTTTGTATGTAGTGCATGGTGATATAATTAAGAAGTAATATGATAGAAGCTGTGTGTGTGTGTGTGTGTGTGTGTGTGTGTGTGTGTGTGTGTGTGTGTGTGTGTGTGTGTGTGTGTGTGTGTGTGTGTGTGTGTGTGTGTGTGTGTGTGTGTGTTACTGAATTTAATTATCTATTTATATGTACACGTGTTCCAGTTCCTACTCAAGGTGATCATGCATCACCACAGCAGCAGAGACAGAACAACCAATTGAGGTCACAAAGAAGCTGTTTTGGATATCTTGAAACTCCTAACAGCAACTTACAACCGGAGTTGCCTGCAGGGAAAGACAGATCTAACTCAGATTATGAAAATGTTCAGATCAGAGACAACTTCTTGAGTTCACACGACCAAAGTCAATCTAGGAAACTACCTTCTCCAAAACCAAGAAAACCAGGTTTCCTTAAAATTAAATTGTTGTAGTATGCATAGATTAAATGTGTTTTTGTAACATTTAGATTTGAAAATTACCAATCTTTAGAATGATATAAAACCTCAATTAACTTAATTAATTAAGCATTTCTAATTGTATAGTACGTGAAGACGAAGCATCAAGACATCAGTTTAAAGGCCTAGTAACTCAACCAACTGATGCGGCTACATTCAAGTATTGCTTCGAAGTTAGAAAGTTTATTACATAAATGTACAGTTGCACATCATGATTTGTTGCTAATACAGGGAACAAGAAAAACACCATCAAAAGAAGAGCACGTTGCAATGGCTTCAGACTATTGTATGTTATTCAAATTTGATAACTTGGAAATTAATTAAGTTCAATTAATTAATTAATTAATATTATACATGTGAAGTTTTGACAATAACTAGCGCTACTGAATAAACAAGCTAATCAATTTCATAAACAGAGTTGCTCTCATGGTGTCATGCCTCATTCTAAGTGTTTAAGAAATACGAAGTTAGTTCATAAATGGTAAATGCACTTGGGCTAAACTTTGATGGTCGTGTGTGCGTGTGTGTTTTGTTTGTTTGTTTGTGTCTGTGTTTTGTTTGTGTGTGTGTGTGTGTGCGTGTGTGTGTGTGTGTATTAGTTTCTTACAATCACTCATAATGCTGTTGTAGACTCGGATTCGACAGAACAAGACATTAAAGTGGTTGAGAATGACATTCGCCCTAACCATGCGCCATGCAAGGTCATGTCAAAATAGTATCAAAATTCCCTATTTGTATGATAAGTTTCAGCTTCATAGTTGTTTAAAATTTTGCTACAGACTTCAATGGAGATCACCCTGATACTGCCAACAGGCTATGTTCTGCATACTAAAATGGTCAGAGTCATCTGGCAAAGCGAAGCTTCAGAACATTCATATCAAAGGGTGACTAATGGCAATGCATCATTCAATGGCAGTTGTATCTATACTGAATCCCCTTGTTAGTTACATACATCTACATTTATGTTTTTATCACTTGTCATTAACTACTTTCGTGTAGGCTGGGATTCCCCTGAAAGAGTAAGAGTATTGATAGAAGGCATACAGGGAGTAGCTCATACTTTGTACCTGGGACACTTCACCTTTACGGATACTACACCAACAGATCAACCAACATGTGGCCTGCCATGCCTTCCTACCAACCATCTTGCTGAAAGTACTCTTAGACAAATAGCTATGCTGATGAAACAATATCAAGACATACTACAGTTGGCTTCCGGAAGTGCTAGCCAGAACAGCCATGAGAGTACAGATAGTGGGCTACAATCATCAAAGGAGATAAATAAACTTCTAGAAGGTAATATCTGCACTACAGCCACAACTTTGAAAATTATACTTAGTAATGAGAATAGTAATAACAAATAAAAACAACTACTGATATTAATTTATTAACAGTTGTTTAATCTGTAAATAATTGATCGTGTTGATGTGTGTAGTGTTTAGTATGTTAACCTCAGTCGTACCTGACAGCATACAGAATGACACTGGAGAGAAACAACCAGTTACTTGGTATTGCTGTAAGTGGCATGCACATAGTTCTAATGTATCTATTTCTATTTATGATAATCTGCATATCTATCAAGCAACCCAAGTACCAATAGACGAAATGGTTACACCTGCATATGCCGATCCTAGCGATATCATTCCTGAAAATAAAGGTACGTTCAGTGTAAAACGAAGATGCACTTCTCGAGTGCTGCATATTGCTCTGTGATGTCAACCCATGTAGGTCTAACAGCACCAAGAACAGTAATGATTCCTGGTGATAAATTTATCAAAATGCTAGAAGATGTTAAACATAGCATCATCAGCTGTGACAAAGCACTGGAAAAGGTACAGAGTTGTCTGAAACTGTTATAGAGGCATTGACAGTCTGTTTTCTGGGCAGGGAAGGGAGTATACCTACATGCCTCTACCTCCTACAACTGGCACCTCAAAAGTAATGAAAACATCAAGTATGTATGTTGTACCATTGATAGATAAGTTTTGAATTTTAGATGGCTGGGACAACTAGCAAACAAGCTAAAAAAGCAAAAAGTGAGTATAAATGCAGTACGTCTCTTGATTGTTGATGTCACAAATATGGTGTGTGCATGCATCATCATTCCAGATGGGCATAGCTGGTGGCCACACATTTTGTGGAAGAAAAAAGGTACACAACAATCGTAAAGTATATACAAGAAATGCCACATGTCATTTAATTCAATATCTAAAGGTCAGAAGACTGACTCAAAATCCTTCACATCGTCTTCATCTACATCAAGCACAGAAACGGTAAAAAGTCACTTGTTCTGTGGATTGGACCAAACCTGCTAGGCACCTCAACATTCAGATACTTGCAATTTGATATATCATCACATTGCTGCATTGGGTGCATAACTACCTATCGAATAGTCTTAACACGTTTAGTGTTTCCAACAAACACAAAACTCATGTTAATAGATATACTTATGCTAATGTTTACATACTTGTTACAGAGACGACCTCCAATGCCTCCTCCAAAGCCCAAAAAACAAAACAAAACCTTTAAAGAGCCAGAAACAGATGAGAGCGCAACATACCACCAATCACTGTCATCCAATGGGTCAGGAGACTTCCCACACAATGTCAAAGTTCAGGTACACACTTAAATGTCACAATTAGAATTAGACATCACATAATCTCATTTTACTGTGGAGAAGAAAACCCCAACAGCTGCTAAATCTCCCCGTCCGCTTACAAAAGGCAAGCATTGTGGTGTTGATGATATGCAGATTCAAATGTACTGTATTCCTGTCATTTGATTATACAATTCTCTGACAGAGACAACACACCAAAATGAGCAGACACACACAGATAGTGTAATGCATACTGATGCTGCCCAGCAAGTAGAATGCAACAACACCTATGAAATTCCACAATCTGTAACTACAAAACCACCAGACAAGAAGAAAGTAGCTGAAAGCGTCCAGAATGCTCCAGGAAAGTCATTAACGGCTATTGATGAATACCAAGTTTCTCAGACAAATTCCAGAGGTAAGTGTGTGTGTGTGTGTGTGTGTGTGTGTGTGTGTGTGTGTGTGTGTGTGTGTGTGTGTGTGTGTGTGTGTGTGTGTGCGTTTGTGTGTGTGTGTGTGTGTGTGTGTGTGTGTGTGTGTGTGTGTGTGTGTGTGTGTGTGTGTGTGTGTGACTAAACTTATTTTACTATCCCTACAGATAGATGCAGCAGTTCAGCCGCAAGTGAACCTCGTAAAATAAGCGCCGACAGTGCCTATGGATCACACCCAAATTGTGATAAAATCCCATTACAAGACCATGTTTACGAAAACGTCAAACCCCTAAAACAGCAAATGAAATCCAAACATCACAGAGCAGGTAAACCAAACTGGAATCCAAAGCTTCTAGCTGTAATCTAAACTTGATTAATTCATTAAGGTTGTCCAGCTGAAATAAGACAGTTACAGCACCTTGAACAACTGTCAAAGAAAGTGCAGACTTTGTAGCTCTATTTTGCTAATGCACACGTGGAAGGTACTACACTAGAAATGCTTGCTGTTGCTACGTACAATGCCTAGTTGACCTTCACGCTTATATACTTACGTGTAGCTATTACCACAAGTGCTATGTAATAACCCAGTAAACATTAATATTAAACAACTTCTAAACGTGTTTGGTTGCTAGTGGAGACACGATCTAACGCTGCTGTAGAAACTTGTTCGGTCAAATTATTTACCATTTGCAGCACCTCATGATGACCTAGCGTCTAGTAATAGTAATGATATTGTGAATACAGCAGCATCCAGTACACATGTAGTACAAGAATATCTAAACTGGCTATAACAAACAGACCCTTGCATCCAGCTAAAACCACTGAGACATAAACTCTATCTACGCCTATAAAACTATAGTCTTCCTGCCTTATCCCCCTCCATCTCATTATTTGTTGTCAGACAAACTACCATACGATGACACACTAGCCGTGCCTGCAGTTTCTAACAGTCTTCGTCGCTCGCCTGGACTCTCTCTAGATCTTGAGCTTAACTCACGATATTGCAGACGCGATTCCTTCCATTTTCTGTACAGCCAGGGAGGAAGTGCGGGTCGTTTGTCCTTTCTTTCACGCCACATTTGAAAAATGATTCCGGATATCGCAAGTACGCCCCACACAGACGCCAGAATGATGTCTTTAACATAAATGTTAGTTATAGTAACAACTCAATCAGTTTATGTTGTAGGTACTGATGCGTACATACTACTACCGTTTGTTTATACATGTTTTTATATTTTTACTAATATACATATGCCTTGCTCATTATAACAAGGCAGAAACAGAAATAACAGGCAAATCCCCAAAACAGTATTTATTGTATTGTAATCACTAATGTGCACGATACCCACCAAACAGTCACAACCTAATCAGATAAACAGTACCACGCTCTACTCAGGGCTCAAAAAATCATTCCAACTAGTTGTTGTCATTTGATGAGTTTCCCAAAAATTTTAGCTCGGCAATTTTTTCTAGGATGTCATGTTGATATCAATCATGGTGTATAGTGGTATGCCGTCATTTTGTACAGCCTTCTAAAATTCAGTGCAGTGCAAGCATGCAGCGCAGTATTCCCACAATGGCATGCAACCGAAAGAATTCAAGACATTACCACTGAGCCAATGGATACAACGTGTTACATTATACAGAGCTAGACATCTTTGCGGAGGCAAGGAAGACAACAATGATAGCTAATTGAATTAGTCATTAAACGCACACCACCTTTCTTGTCAAAAACAAGGCAGGGTTTCAACCAGACTTCCATATCACATTGCGAAAGTTGTCCATTTTTGCTACTAAAATCATATCTACCTATTCGATCTGCATGATTTACCATTGTCTCCACTTTCCCATGTGCTCCCTGGTCACAAACTTCATGCCTTTACTCTGTCAGAATCCTGACATGGCTCTTGCACTCCCAGTTTCATTATCCGGGATACGAGCAGTTTGCTGCTGGTGCATTACTATGTGTACATGTCATTGTACGACAAATGTCCCAATGTGAGCATCCAAGAGGCACATGTTTCAGTACAGTACAGTACAGTTATCAGCCTGCATACCGAGAAAGCCATTACAAACTAGCCTTGGTCTGCTTTAGTCGTCATTTGACGACCTAGACTACGACGTTAGTCGTCAGTTAGACTACAACGTTAGTCGTCAGTTAGACTACAATGTTAGTCGTCAGTTGTAAAATTTAACTCGTAAAATGACAACTTGACGACCTATTTTTTAGCCTTATGTACTACACTGGTCAACGTCTAACTCTTTCATCAGCTTTCCTAGCTAGTGTGATGATGCATAGCTTGATAACATTGCAGTACGACTGACCTGGCATTTCAAACGGATAGTCCGTGTACGCACTAACGTATGTCGGCATCACTGCTTTCTTGATGATATCCAACACGATGTATGAAAGAACACCTTGAATGTAAGAGTTGACGCCTACACAACAAATACACATAATACTATACAACATAATATAGAGAAAGACAAGCACAAACATCAGAGTCTCTAAAGGATCACATAATCATAACCAACAGAACTTGCATCTTACCTACAATGAAAGCATATGAACCAACCACTGCTGTAGCCACGATATTCAGCTGAAAAATCATGTGCAAAGTGAATCAAATTTCATTCAGTTGTTAGATGCTTGACTCACTGTTCTGGGCCACATTAGCAAGACAACAGCTGGAAAAAGCATTCCACACACAAACGCAATCCAATAGTCCAACAAGTTCTGCCAAAACGAAAGGTCACCTGCCGACATCAATAATCATGAAGAATTCCATATCTCAACTTCTTTCATTCAATCATATTAGCCAACTGTATATAATTTATATCAATAGTAAAACATCATATAGGCATGATTAGACTGTACTGACTAACAAGCTGTGATGTTGTTTGTCTTACCGAAAGGAGAAAAGAAGAGTATCGATGAGAAAACAAAGCCCAAGATGATTCCATGAAGTAGAACAAAGGCAAGGACAAGATAGAAGCGAAAGAAGACGAAAAAGAAAAGCAAACTACCAACCACACCCAACACAGCACTTACACCTACACGCACTGCAACAACAGACAGATGAGTTACACATTGCAAGTAAACACACACACACACACACACA
>NC_085097.1:7134068-7169068 GCF_963422355.1 Corticium candelabrum | reverse complement strand
CAGTCAGACAATGTAAGAAGAAAGAGACAAGCATATAAAAAATACAATAGAAACGACTGAAACATGTATAGAACTCAACAGGCACATGCAATGACCTCACATCATCATCAAGCATTGTGTGTGTGTGTGTGTGTGTGTGTGTGTGTGTGTGTGTGTGTGTGTGTGTGTGTGTGTGTGTGTGTGTGTGTGTGTGTGTGTGTGTGTGTGTGTGTGTGTGTGTGTGTGTGTGTGTGTGTGTGTGTTGTGTCCATTACCGTTGATCTTCACTCTCCACTACTACCGGACTATCACCTCTAGCAAGTGACTTTGTAACTGGCAATGTTCGCCTCCGATCATCCAGCTGCAAAGGAGCACCATCCCACTCTATATCTATAAAACAAATATTATCAAAACAACATCCAACTACAATAGTAAACACCACACAACCAAGTCCGTGTGCTAGCTGTTGATTCTGCACCATTTGAGCCATAACTTCGTTTCCATACGCCGAATGCCAACGATTCTTCACCCTTCTTGCAAAGCTCCTACTCAATGCTTGAACGATATATTTCTCTGCAATGTTACTTCCTGACGAAGAACAAGAGGAATACCGACGTCCACTGTCAACCCTTACTACCTCCGGCGACGTTGATGTTGCTCTATGAATCACATGATAACTAGAAAGCTGATAATCACTGTTGGATGACATAATGTTCTCCCAATCAGTATGAATAATCACAGACGACTGCAGCTGATTGCTTGAAGGTATTGAATTTACTGGCTCGCTGATCCGACGATGTGGATAAACAGACAATGTTCTAGATCTAACACCATAGTCCACTGACTGACTTTTTAGGCGATCAAGTCTAGACAAGGGAGTCGGTGAACGTGACGTAGTACGAACATCTGGTGACACAACCTCATCACTGCTTATGTCCAAAGACTTTGAAAAAACACTGGGATCACTGACGGCTCGCTGTCGTCTCCGTTCGTCTGAAATTTCATCTTGCCAGAGAGGAGAGTCAGGAGACGGACCGGGGTCAGATGGAATTCGTTTGTCTACACCATCAACCATTAGCAATGTACGACACGTGTGATCAGTGGATGGCATCGTATCTGCACAAACACTAACCACCGAGTTACAGTCAAGACTACATAGTCCATGTGTTGGCTGATTGATTGAAATTGATTCAAACACCTCGTTTTGGTTGCTGACACTCTCCAGGTGACCATTTGTGTTGCTCATGTCTGAGACACTGATACGAGGCATCTCTCGTATTCCATCTTGACAGATATCCCTTCCCTCCATTATTTTATCGTTTGACATCTGCATTGCCGTGTCTTCATGCTTCTCTCCTCCTCTCGTCAGATCCAAGCTATAACCATCCATCTCACTGCCTGGATAGGTACTATCTGAGAGCAGACTGATGCGTGTTAATCGTAGAAAGGCAGGGTTTACACCACGCAACGGTGATGCCTTCGTCGCAGATGGAAAGCTGTCACTCGACACGCTTCCATCGCGTTCATTAAAATCACACAATTCCTGCTTTTCTATGTGACCATTAGGAATTGAGCTTCGTTTCATAAACGAATCGTCATTTTCGTAATCATTAGATTCTTCATCCATTGAAACGTACCTTGGCAATGTCTGCCTGTCGAGAGTCGATAACGACAACACATCTGATGGAGGACGGCTTCCTGACTCGGATCCAACATGATACCAACTAAAATGTGCCTGATAAAGTGACGACACTGATGACATAGAGCTGCTGCTATTGGTCACCGATGAACCACTTTCTTGATGAGGGTGTTTGGCTTTGAGCTCCAACATTGCTTCCCCCAGTGGAGACGAAGATTCAAAAACACTGAATGGTAGTGAGATAAGATCATCAAAGTAGTATTTAGGTTTATCACCAATCAGTTGTGGTGTCGTTATCCTGTCTGAAAACAAAAGTATGAATAGAAAGAAACAGTGAATGTAAGATAGAACGAGTACCTTGCATTATTCTCAAAATGGCACAGTTTGAAGAGCATAGATAAAACCATTCACCAAAACAATCAGTACTCTGTATAGTAACAACACAGTGGTAATTCAATTTATCAAGTGATGGTTTATGAACTATTTTGAGACAATTGAATATCAATGTAATGCAATACAGTGCGTGTGTGCGTGTGTGCATGTGTGCGTGTGTGCATGTGTGTGTGTGTGTGTGTGTGTGTGTGTGTGTGTGTGTGTGCGCGCGCGTGTGTGTGTGAACACATTATGTGAGCATACTTGCACATACTTGTGTGTTGCATGTATATTGGAAAAATGCATGCCTCTAATGAGCTACTGTACAGTGCACCAGGACATCAAGACAAATCCATCCACTGCACACATGCATGCACACACAAGCAACGTACACAGTAACAACTTTCCAACACCATGCATCCATCCACTCACTTGTGCTGAAACCAGTTGTTTTAAAAATGAAATTCCTTGCTTCCCCTGTTCCCTTACTAACATCCGCAGAAAAAAGATTTTCTGCTGTGCTACAACAGGCTTGGGAAACAGTCGTAGACAGCGAAGGTAAGGCCTCAAACTGCCCAGCAATCCAGGAGAAAGCATGAACTGAATAAACGCCACTCGAACGGCAATGTCAATGGCCATTGGATCACAGCCACTATCAATGTCATCATCATATGATGGGTTGTGATTGTTTGATGCAACGAGATGATCAATAGGTAAGCTGTCCAAACTCTCTAATGCCTACAGAAGTATACAACATCCTTACTCATCTACATGATCGTATAGAGGACGACAAGCCACCTTCTCAAGTTTTGCTTTTAGCGATTTTACTTCTGCCTCAGGAAAGTCTGGAAGAGACACATTGACTTGTGGCTCTTTGATCTATCAAACATACAGAAGATGGTTTGTATAGACTAAAGATAATACACCAGTATCAAACCAATAAGCAGTAAAAGTGCAGACAAACAAAATGACAGACAAACAGACAACACGTACAGAGCAAGTTAGTGACAGACAGGATGATAATCAGACAACAGCAGAACCACGTTATACATACAAAGCATGTTTGGACTACACTTCTACTGCATCTTCATTAAATTAACATGTTTACATTATTGTACACCTGATGGATTCACTTATCTTAATGAACTTCTATATCAAAGCAAACCATTCACACACCCAAAGTTCCACGTATTTCTGCAATAAATAGCATACACACCGTCTTACCTATAAACTTAATATCAGCATCAGTATGCAACACAGTTGAAGAGATGACAAGCACACAGTTGTGTTTACGTCATCTGCATAGCTTACAATGTCAATTACTCCCTACAAGTACACTGCTATTCTCCCATCACACTATGTGGTCAGTGCTCACATACAAACAAAACAAAAGCAAACAGAAAATAGCAAACAGAATCCACCAGTCCAAGTGCATGTGGTGACATGACATTATGGTTGATGATACAACAACAAGTGCATGCATGCTGTGTAATATTCATGGATGAGGTGACAATGGCTACTATTCATACTCAAGCCATTCAAATACGAATTACTTGAACTTCACACGGATATGGATTTGCCTAGGTGGATATGGATTGGCCGTATACGTAGATACAAATGAAGACAACACTGTCACACATACTGTTTGATTGTCCAAGTCAACAAGCCACACATCATTTGGTTGAGTGACTTTGCGTTGCAAGTGGAAGAAACTAGCAGGGACACCGATAACAAATGGAGCCGGACTTTGCATTAACTGAAAGAAAACGAAGACACAAATTTCAGAGAAATGCAACTGAGTCATTACCACACACACACACACACACACACACACACACACACACACACACACACACACACACACACACACACACACACACACACATGCAGAGCACACACACACACAGACACAGACACACAACAACAACAACAACAACAAAAACAGACATGTCAACAACATCCATACTTAAGTACTTGACATTTGATTATTATGAGTAACTTGACTTACAGCATCAGCCAACGGCATCGACGTTGGTAGCAATGGAATGACTGTGTAGACATACTCCAGTGGACACATATACACAAGAAATGCCATCACACACATCGCCACACTTTGGTAATCGACCGACATCAACACAACCTGAACATCAAATCGACAATAAACACAGATAAACATTAACACAACCTAGAACTACAACAGAGCTCATGACAGGCACTAAAATCACAAAAAAGTAAACTCAAGCAAGACAATAGCCATCATTGTTCCTTACTCCACATTGCACATGCACAACTAATGTCCTTACAATTAATTAACAGACTTTCATTAATCATTCCGTGGGAAGTCTGTATTCACGTCATACTCATTTATATAGGGACTTTGCCACATGCCTATTTTCATCGTTATTTCTATGACTGCTTTAGTGCTAAGCCACTTAGATAAGAGGATACACATTAGCAGTAGCAGCTAGCACAACAGTCCTTGTCTTCATTAACCTGTTAGCTTCCTTGCATACAAAGTATGAATTATAGCATACAGACAATGCAGTATACTGTACAGCCAAGGCCTTACAGATGCTATCGAGCACACCTGCATGACTGGATAGCAATTTACGTTTATACATAAAGCTTTAGATTGACTACATACTCTGTTGTACTGTAGTCATCCCGAGTTAATAGCTGAATTCATGCATGTGTATGCCTATCACCTGATATTTGGAATGTAAGCAAGCAGAAAACAGAATGATAGTCAGAAGACGCAGCAAACAGTTACAGACAAACGAACAATAACCCCAACCTTGTGTTCCAGCATGATTGCAGTCAGCACTTTGAGTGTGAGATCGACACCGAGCAACTCGAGAGGCAGGTATACAGGAAAGTCAACGAGAAACAACCGTGTAGCATCCGGATACGCCAAAGTAAGAGCAGGCTGGACAGCCAATTCAATTTCCAGTCTCATCCGCCCAGGTTCCGGCACAGGGCTCTTTAGCAGCCGTCCAATCCATCCCTCCAACTCTCTCGACTTCAAAGACTTCTCTCCATCGGATAGAAAATCATCCCACTCGCTACATGGAACATCACCCTCACCATCAAAACATGCACATGTTCGTGGAATTTCCTCAACCAATCGACGCAGTGTGGACACACACTCGGAGAAAGGCACAAAAAAGGGATGATGAGACAATAGACACACAGACGTCAGAGTATAGATGGAAATGAGTGACGATCCGTCCTCCTTGCCGTCGATATCTCCACTCAAACTAACACTGCACCGTCGGAAAAAGTTCAAACAAACACCGTGACGCCTTACATTCGTCTCTTTCTCGGTCAGAGTGAAGGGAAAGGTGAGTGAGAGTTCTCCGTCGCTCTCTTGCGTTCTCTCTTCGTCAAAACTGCACAGACACCCGTCCGGTTGACAGAAAAAGACGACGTCAGATGGCAGAGGAAAGTCTTCGTGGTCCGTGAGCGGGAATCGTTGCAGGAGCTTCGGATTTTGGACAAAGTTTTTCTTGCGTGTCGCTGCGGTAGGCTTGCAACCGACAACGATGATGTAGTCGATAAGACGACTTTGTTGAGATCCGAAGAGAAAGCCAGCCATGGATGGACGTTGTGCACACGCACGGATGCGAGGTGTGGAAGATTCTACGACAGAAGCCGGATGAAATGGCGATTGATATCAACAGCTTGCTTATATACTGCTGTAACTGTATACACAGTCGTCGGCTGACGTTCTAATGAGAGGAAGTTTGTTTGTGAGAAATATGCTTACACACTACGGTATCCCAGAGTGTAAGGTGACGGTGGTGGTAGTCACCGCTTGGTAGTGACGATCGGTATGGAATACTGTCAAGGTCAGACGAGTCGCATCCTGGACCGGCAAATACCGGACGTTGCTTGCTTAGGAATTACCAAGGACTTGTACTGAGTCGGAAATGTGTTGATAGGTGGTAGGCGGGTGAAAATTCCTGCTGAAGTGAATGCAGCTGCAGGTGTCACAGTGTGTGTGTGTTTCCCCGGGTTACCAGTTTCCTGGACACATATCTCTAGCGATATCATCATATGTGTGCCCCTCGCACACGTATCACTGGACAGTACATACTTTTAGGTGTGTGTGTGTGTGTGTGTGTGTGTGTGTGTGTGTGTGTGTGTGTGTGTGTGTGTGTGTGTGTGTGTGTGTGTGTGTGTGTGTGTGTGTGTGTGTGTGTGTGGTGTGTTTGTGTGTGCGTGCGCGTGTGTGTTGTACAATATTTATTAGTCAACACCACTATTGCAATAGTTCATCATTGTGGTATCTCTGTACACGTACAGTGATGAAAATCTAAGCACTTTAGATGCCTTTGCAATTTTAGAAATTTCTAGTAAATATTGATAATCAATTTTTAAAAACAAAGATTTTTAGTATCCCTTATGCCCTTTTGATGTATCTTAATATCCAGCTTCAGTCCCATGTTCTTGCTCATTGATCTGTACAGTATACAGATTTACGTCTACGAGCAAGCAACTGTCTTTACATCATCATCCTCCGACTCTTTGATTTTCATTGATAGACCTACATTGATTGAACAGAGTAATATGCACTAGAGACATTCGTTGTTGTAGTCTTTGTGTGATGATGACTTACTGGTAGAGAACAAATGCACTCTCAGCTTCATTCTGATGCATAGAAAATTGTCTAGAGTCACAGTTTTACAAGGTATAGAAATTGCATTTGATAGAAATTGATAGCGTGATTATAAGTTAGAAAAAATAATACCTACATACAGGGTTGAGAATGGAGTCATCACTGTATTCTGTGTCTGTGAAGGCCTATAATATGTGGAACAAAAACGAATATTGTAAATCAGTTGTGATGCATATGAAATGATTTTTCTAATCAACCTCGGACAAGAGTTGTATTGTATTGTCATTCAAACTTTTTCCTACAAGTGACATCAGTCTAGAGACCACATCAGTTGGTCACATCAGCGGCATCATTTTAGGTACACTGCAGTCTAGCTAACTTACTCTCCTCTTGTGTCTTGACCATCTTGTACTCTTTTGTCTTTGAACGTACGGAAATCCTTATGATCAGTCCCATATCTACACAGAAATCATTTCTTTAATTAAACTGGTGTGTGTGTGTGTGTGTGTGTGTGTGTGTGTGTGTGTGCGTGCGTGCGTGCGTGCGTGCGTGTGTGTGTGTGTGTGTGTGTGTGTGTGTGTGTGTGTGTGTGTGTGTGTGTGTGTGTGTGTGTGTGTGTGTGTGTGTGTGTGTGTGTGTGTGTGTACAGTATACATATACAGGCAAGAGCAATTTTGACTCACCTGTACTGTAGCTTATCAATAACAGAACTGGAAGGAGACTGCCACGTCAAACTGCGTAGCTGTTCGAGATACAAAAGCAGAGAAACATAGAGCTTGTGCACGTCTCCACTAAGCGAAATGAACTCATCTTGCCAACACGAGTTGTTTCCTATAGGACAAATGTCAATACAAAAATCTCATAAATCGCCCAACTCCAACAACCTGGACCTGTCTGATGATATCTACCTGTGTGCACATGTTCCACTAACGGCAGCAGGTGTGTATCTTCCTGTTCAAAGTAGTGAAACAATTTTTGGATGCCCGAAGGAACTGAAACTCGTACGTCGTCCTCAACCGCAGTTTTAGGCAACAAACACGCTTCTGTAGTCACAAGAGAGGACGCTCTCGCGTATGACTGCCGTAACGCAGTGAGGTTGTGTAGCCACCAAGCCACACCTTGTCTCCACATTTCCAACAATAGCTGTGCAAATTACATGACATCTCATACAAATATGTTCGCTTTGGTACGTAGTCCCAAACTCTTCCATCATTTGTACCCTTTAAAATTCACATGACTGCGTCATGCAATCCCTACTAGAAGGGACTGCTAATTAGGTATTATCCATAGAATCAAACAGCTACATTTGGCAATCACGTGTCTTCATTCTACTGACAACTGCCGCAGTAGTATGTAAATAACTGATGAGTCTTCATGCAACAACTAGAGGGGTTCACTTGCAAATACCTGCTGAGCACAGCCATCTACTAGAAGTTAATTAAAATATGCGTGTTCGTCCTGTAGCAGAAGGTGAGTGCATGCTTGTGCTTACTGCATGGACATTGTAGATCAATACAGTGTATTGTCTTCTCTAGCATATTGTGTAAACTCGATGTATACTGACTCATACACCAACCAAACTATTAACTGAATATTAACAGAACTAGAGTGTCTGTAGCAAAGGTACTATTTATATAAAAAAGTTTGGTTATGAGTTTTTACGTGATGATGGGCATTGGTAACACTTCTGATGTATTTTGCCTTTTGAGAAACAAAGACACCTCCGTACCACAGCCCTCCTCTGTTCTCAACTTCAAATTTCCACCCAAATATTCCGTATAAAGACGAGCTACTTTCAAACCCATGCCAAGTCCAGCCTGCATAGATGCACACAAGATAACGTAGTGTACTAAATATATCCATGAAATGTTTATACCAGTGGTTCTATTCGTTGACGATTAAATTCATTGGGCATCAGATCCTACAATCAGGCAAAATGTGTTTTTTCAACACTTGATTTTGGGGTAAGTTTAAAATTACTGGACTGGCAGTTGAAAAGTTGTAGTTGAAAAGTTGCTTATGAACACTCTCGCTCATGCCTCCTCCTTTGTCTGATACCTACCCAATCAATACAAGAAACTATCGAGTCAATGCCTGATCGTACATTCTAAAACTTAGTTTGTTAGGTTTGGACGTTCTGCTGACCTGAATTACAACATGTTCATCTTCTTCGTAAACCTTTGTCCACACT
Source organism: Corticium candelabrum (assembly GCF_963422355.1). Taxonomy (NCBI): domain Eukaryota; kingdom Metazoa; phylum Porifera; class Homoscleromorpha; order Homosclerophorida; family Plakinidae; genus Corticium; species Corticium candelabrum. The sequence continues at coordinate 7,160,269 of NC_085097.1, read as the reverse complement.
GGTGTAGTGACATTACACCCTTGTTTTTGACCATGTTCAACTGTTGCTCTGCATGAGTTCTAGGCAAACAAACATATTTCAAATACGAAGCCACATCATCACCTCGAGTTCATCCAAACCTTGTAAATCTCACGCATGACATGGAACAGATAACTTGGCACGTATGGAATTATACAATGGCCGTCTGTATAAGTGTATATTAGATTGACTAGAATGCGACTAAAAAAGCGCAAAAGACCTGGCAAACTTGTGGTATCAAAATTCATGTCTACATCTGGTAAGTGCACAAAGTATCTTGAAGTCAATTGCTGAGCTTCTGATGCCGCTTCTAAACAAACATTCTTTAATAGCTTGACAAAATAATAGATACCGATTGTTAGTTACTTTTGATTTTGCTTATTATGTCACATTTCAGTTCAAATTTGTCGTCATCACAAAACTTCCCTTCGTCAAAGTAATAGCCTTTACGATAAAAAGATTACATGAAACGAAATTATTGCTTATGTGCTGATAGTTGGCCTTACAATAATGTGAAAGAAGTAGCCTTATGCTCATTCTGATTTGTATGAAACGATCTAAAACATTTTACACTGTTTAGAATTTCAGTACCGTAATTCTGATATAATTGAGTGGGAAAACCTGTGTGATGTTGAGTTGTCTGTTGTTGACTAGCAAACTCATCTTTTCTACACTCTGATTTCATGTATACCAACCCCTAATAAAGATTTAACTAAATTATAACAACATAATTTGATATTATTAATATTACTAATAAAATTAACTATAATTGACATTAATTACTTCATGGTAAGTGTCCAAGAACCTGCTGTCACGATGCAATATGTTTTTGGCAGTATCGACAAATCTGCAATACAATAGATATTATATGGCAGGCATAGATGAATAGATAGACATCACACAAGTTGCCTATACATACACATAATTAAATCATGATATTTAATTAAGCAAACACGTCCTCAAACAAACTTTCTAGTTAAGCAGACCAACAAATGCAAAGCTTACTAAAACATTTTTGTATTAAATCCAAAAATTAATAATCTAGCCTTACAGTGCTACTTCAGTTGGTGGCCCAAGTTTCAGCAACTCTTCCAAAGTGATCTTACAGCTACATAGTCAAATAGTCAATCATCAATCTCACTAGCAAAAAATGAGGTCACTCACTCTCTAGCAATGTCTCTCAAATATGACGTCGTTCTAAGGATATAGGGCAGTTGATTGATGTCTGTAAGAATGTGAGCTACGCGAACAGGAATCTCTTTCAGCAAAAACTGAGCACAAGACACAGGATCTACTGGCATCTTTGCTAGAAAAGAAAAAAAGCAAGGCTGTAAGTATGACACATTTAGAGATGATGATCAAATTCGGTGTCATACAGTAGTGGGCAAGTCCTTCAAAGTGTATTGGCTGCATGGGACGTCTGGACAACTGTTGTACTTTCTTTGCCAGCATGTCGTCCTCATCATTTAATACACTGCATCCTTGCAGTTTGGGAGTAGTTACGGAGAAGCACCGTGTAAGGACTGAAGGAATTTTCAACGAGCAAAACCGTGCCATATCCGCCAACACGTGCACCACATGATGACCAGAAAAATTCTAGAAGATATGTCAAGCACGACCTTGAAATAAGAACAGGCAGTCCCACTAGTTTGGAAACGCTTCAAAAGGGAAGCCAAAGCCACCAATAGAAAAGCAAGGATATCGTTTTATTTCCTGTAGTAACTGCAGACAGTCCCCGTGGGGTCCAAAGTCCTCAACGACATTCCCTAGATATACCCTCAGAACAAATTTGATACTAACCTAATACCTCACCATAATAAGGCACGTGATGTCTATATTACATCATGTAATTTGCGTATCAGTAGCACTATAAACATGTACCGGTAGGTCTACTCAATCAAGTGAACAATGAGGTGATGAAACTTAGAGTTGCTGTCTGTCACAAATAGAGATGATGGCTACAGTAGTCTAGCAAACCCAAAAAGTACACAAAACATGGCATTAATGTTGGATATCTACGTGAGATAAGCAACGAGATGTGAAGCATCCATTCATTACGCATTACTCTGAGTAGAGCAACAACATGCAGAGATGAAAAATAGACTAAACTGCTGTAGAAACAAACAATGGACAACAGCCAAACCTTTTACAAAATTCACTGCAAAGCAGCTTCTTGCAGTTGAATAAACTATGCAATTAAATCATTAAAAGATTTTTCGCACACCAAATCACAACATTTCTGTACTAGTCAAATAGACTGAGTACATATTGGCAATTAATGCATCTACTTAGTTTTAAAATTCAACAGCATTGCAGTCGTATTAAACACTCAGCTGACAATAAAATAATGGCTACAATTGTAGCAGTTCCTCGTAAGCTTGATAGCCTGCTTTCTGAAACGAGATTGCTGCTTCAACAGCATTTGCTGCCTGTATGAAATTTTATAATAAAAACAATGAAATTGTTAAGCGTGTTCAATACAACTAACCTGATATATTCCTCGACCAACAATTATACCGTCACATCCTCGAACTTTCACTACCTATTGAAATGACTGATTCGTAGGTAAATAAGGTACATACATGCATCCTCACTCACCTCTTCTGGTGTCAAGTATTGTTGATCTAGTCCATCTGTCCGCTGAGACAAGCTAACTCCTGCACACACAACAACACTACTTGACCAACATCCCATATTTTCTATTGAGTCTCTGACCAGGTGTCAGGTAAATAAATCCTGCATCCTCAGAAACCTTGTGTGTACAAATAAATCCCACAACAAAGTCTTTATTTTCTTGTGCCATTGACACGGAAGCTACACAAAAAGCAATTAAATTAGTTGAGATAAATAGTAAGACGTAGTCTGACCTTTCGTATAATCACTGGACAAAAGATGACCCTTTGAGCTCATCTCAGCAATGAGAAGACAACCACGTTCTCTGGCATGAGCTGCCTGCAACATGGTAGGTATACATTTGCTACTCAAATTTTTTGCCAGGTTTCTTACATCTCTAAGACTTTTGACCACACCTGGTCCTGGCAGTGAATGTACAGTCACAAGATTAGCCCAGTGAACAATTTGGAAAACTCCACCCGTGTACTGGTGTTGTGCTGTATTTCCTATGTCAGCAAATTTTCTAAAAATAAATATATAATTATAAAATCCAACATATTCTAAAATGTCTGATTACACAGACATTGTGTGTGAACACATGCACACACAGTGACACACACACACACACACACACACACACACACACACACACACACACACACACACACAGAGACAGAGACAGAGACAGACACACAGACACACACACACAGACACACACAGACACACACACACACACACACACACACACACACACACACACACACACACAGTGACACACAGACACAGACACAGACAAAGACACACAGACACACACAGACACAGACACACACAGACACACAGACACAGACACAGACACAGACACAGACAGACACACACACACACACACACACACACACACACACACACACACACACACACACACCTCACCTATCTTCCAGAACAAGAAAGTTATGATTTAATCCTAATTGACCCAAATTATTTGCAAACTCACGAGAAAAGTCTTCAACAATATCAACATGTACTTTTACCATACAGATGTACGGACCAATATCATTCAACAACTACAAGACATAACCAAACTACATAAACTTTAATGTACAATCAGTACACACTGTCAATGCAGTACATAATTTCTTGATTTCACACACAACCTGTCATCACAGTGTTCTGTGATGGTTCAAGTTAATAGCCTCAACGTAATGATCTAAGAGTAGGTATGCAGCAGTAATGATACCAGATGCAAGTCAGTTGAAGTCTCATAACGATTGGCTACATCACACCGTGACTACTAGCATGTCCTGTAACTTAGAGACTATATCAACACGTCAGCATCACACTACAGATAGCTCGTAAATCCTCTTCCATATCACAAGTCTAAATCTATGTTTGTTCAATGCTAACAAACTTTCAAGATGCAACAGCACCCGTTCGTGCAGTGATTACAATATCTGTATATATACACTTCCCAGTAACAAAACACTTTTAGGTAGAACCTGGCTGATCTAAATCCTCGCTAATCCCAATTACCTTTGGCGCCTTGCCTTGCATACCCAGATCCTATTGGGCAGTCTGTAGTTTTCAGCAAATGCGTGTATCTAACTATTCTAAATCCTGACTGTCACGTTATTTAGAAGTACATGTAGTCGTTGCAGCAGTGTCCTCTACCCCAAACATGACATTTGTGTAGAGATATGTAAATGTCCTAGTGGTCTGGGTGTCCGAGGAAAAGTCTGGACCTCCAAGGCTACTACCATTTTTGGTAATCCGAACAATTCACTAATCCGAACGGGGCTTGGCAAGGGCTGTACGGATTAGCAAGGTTCTTTTGTACTGTCCTTTTGAAACGAGTAACTGTAATAACAGAATGTAAGCAAATGTTCTATTTGATAAATATCAGGACCGTAGGAGCCGGTCCGGCAGGTCCAGGCTACTTTTTCTAGTATGAACTTTTACCAGAGGCCTATAGATATCTCAGAGCCATAGACCAGTCCAGAACCATCTGTCAAAAACTGTATACTTCCGACAGTTGACAATTGCACAAAACTTACAATTGAAAATATAGATGACTACATAACTAATATATACCTATAGCAATTGAAACAAAAGTACACTATATCTTGACATAATTGCTATCTAGGCTGCCCTGAGGTCATTGCGCAGCCACGTATTAAGGTAATTGCTGGTAAAACGAGAGTAATTGTTCAAGAACCCATCATGCAATAGATTATGTATACCAGTATGCTGAAAGACTGCTCTCTTGGTGCACTATTTTTGGACCACACCCTCTTAACGCGCGTTAAGCAGGACCACTTTTGAAAAGCTGTTAATAGTAATAAATAATAAATGTGTAGTACATTCAATATTTTACACAGATAGACAACTTACCTTTAGTATCTCTTTACATGAAGTCAAATCTATTGAAACAATCAAGTTGGTCTTCTTTTCATGCATTATTGTGAACAGCGTCTTGCATAGTGGATGATAAGCAACTGCTGCTCTCTCCTCATACGTCAAGACCTATAAAACCCATTCACATCATTTGCCTTAATTTTTTCAAAACTATGCAGTTTAAGTTTAGACCTTGGTTTTAAGTTGTGGTTGTACACCTGCGGTGAACTGATTTGCTTTAACAAACTCCTGAACTCGAGCTACTGTAGCAGCGTCAATGACACCAGAGCTCTCCAGGAAGGACAACAATTGAGTGACTGTCAAAACACTAAACAGACACAGAAATGAGCGTAAACTCATATCACTAAACATGCAAGCAAAAATTCAAGAGACCACAGAAACTGCAATTACCCAGGGGTGCCCAAGTCTTACATGGTTGGCGCTGCGCATACTTTGACTCAATGGGACACTCCCACGCATATTGATAAATTCAGTACGTATGTAGAGTATGCAAAGTATGTATGACCGCCACTGTCGGCAGCATGATCATCTCATGACCAGCTACGAGTCACCAGGCCTACTTTTGCTTGGCCAGTAGAAGTCAATCGATCTTCGCTATGACTACAATCTTGGCACTGCTCTAGCACTGCAAAAATTGGCTTGGCGCTACATGCAGCACCATAGCGCCAGATGGGCAACCCTGACTATCATTGTAATAATAAAAAATACAAGAACTCGTCTACTATAGTGAAGTACTAAGCATGAATCAGCAAGAATGCATACAAACGTGTTGACTACACTGTAAGTTTGGACCACAGAAACGTATGCAACGTAGAGTACTAACAATGTAGTCAGACTATCTAGTCTGGTCGCCTCCATCTCCGTTATGTCATGATGTCAAACGAGAGTGACAGTAACCAACTGACACAATAAGAGCTTAGAAAGTGTGTAGCAATATCACATAGTCAAGTAGAACTGAATATCGAAATGCCTCAACATGTGACTCGTTGATATTGACTTGTGAAACTCACCTGTGCAATGTGATGCCTTTCTCTTTCAGTCTTGCCTTCCCTGATTGCTCACGGTCAAGAAATACTACAGCATCAGTGACTATCAGCCCTTCCTTCTGTAGAACCTAAAATGACATGTTAAGTTAAGTTAACGTAACAGTTCCGTAAAGGGCAACAGATTACAACACACCTGGACTGTTTCGTAAACGCTGCCTCCTGATGTGACAACATCTTCAATTACTAAACATTTGCTGCCGGGTATGATACTCCCTTCAACAGATTTCTAGCAAAACAGAATCGTTGATATTAAACTAACTGTTGAGTATATCACACATTTGACTGTAGCATCTGTCTAGCTGTCAGTCTCCTACATGTCAACATGTCAGTATTAATGTTTGTCTGTTTATCTGTAGAGGAGGTACTGCATGCTTTCACACATGCAAAGTAACTGAGAACACGCCTTACGGCAGTGGGTGCAGTCACTACTTTGACTGATCTGTTTGCCAAGAGTACGATCCTATTCAAAGTGTCTGCACTGCGAGGTGCTGTTTTATGTGTTACTCTAGCCACAGAATTGGAATAGCTGTCCAAGTCTTGACGTGTCTTGAGTTGCGGCATCGTGCAGGTCTGTGCGTCAATCCTACCTTTGCATTTGTACATGTGAGGCCTTGGGCCATCAAGTGTTGTTTAGAATAGAGCAATAGTTGTGGAAAGTTGCTGCATTGAGAAATCTCAAAGGCCCCAAAATTTGACTTCGCAACTGTGACAATAAAATCTATTTCCGTCTTACGGAAGTCGTCCGTGTCCATGTTCACTGGTCTGTTGTGAAGTGCTTCTTTCATTCAACGTGTCTGTTTTATGCTACTGTGATCTAACAGAGCAACCAACTTTCTGTCATGACTTATAGATAACATCTTCGTCTAGTGTCTAGTCCCTAGCTGCACGCACATCTATGGTGAAATAGCTAAGGCAATAGAATGCGTACAAAGTACGCGCTAGTGTTTTATTCTGGACTCTCTTCTTGCGCAGTTCACAGTGGAAGTTGCAAGCAGAGATCGAAAACCCAATCCTCCCCTCAAGTCAATCATCATGGGACGCCGACTGTTGTGTCTAGCATAAATGTGAGTGTGGTGATCCAAAACACTTTTAAATTTTACTTGGTAGCAAATTACTAGCAATGCAGCTACCGTAGAAACAGAACTGTGGAAACGGCTGCTACGCTCTCAGATATCGGAATGGGTAGTTCCCGTCTCAACTCCCGGATAGGGTGGTGTATGCAGTACCTCCTCTGGTTTATCTGTAGGGCTCTATAGCCCCCTAGGTATAGGCTATCATACAATAAGTAATTGCCGAGCGTAGCGAGGCTTCTAATCCGGGTCGCACAACAGAAATGGGCGTGGTCCTATATGGCTCTCCATCGAGCTCTTGGTGTGTGTGTGTGTGTGTGTGTGTGTGTGTGTGTGTGTGTGTGTGTGTGTGTGTGTGTGTGTGTGTGTGTGTGTGTACACACAAATCTCAAATTTCTCCTCCACACAACCACATTTCATGATAGTACCTACTTTAAATATCGTTTCCGTGTCCGACTACAGATGAGTCTAAAACAATTCGTTTAAGTAAGCAAATGACGACGAAAAAGCTTCATGAACTTCCGTCGCCCCATCCTTTTGTATTGTAGCTAGGAATTGTGTGTACTTGACAACCAAGAAACACCGTTAGGAGTTGAATGCCACCTACAATCAACTATTCACATGTCCCATACTAAAATTAATCAATCCTTTACTACACTGTGCTGCATCTAACACTGTTGATAGTCAATGTTTGCTGATATCAATTTCTATGTCAGTAAATACCATACCACTGTCGTTACAACGGAACTGAGTGCATACCTAGACTGTACATTTCAATTGTCTTGATTACAATCGCAAAACGACGACTACCTATAGCAGGCATATAAACGTAATCTAAACTACTAGGAAGTTTGCATGTTTACTTCCATGACAGCTAGGGTTTCAACAAATACGTATTGTATAGCTAGGACTCGGCGTTTCAGTAAACGGTCTGAAAACTCTGTTGGACGTGTTACTCATGAACACAAGGCGCCTACGGATACCATACAACTAGTATATACCATGGTCAGGTGATGTGTGTAAGTGAGAGTGCAATCTTAACCGGAAGTAACTTACTGCACAACGTCATATACACCATCTTAGTAAGTATGCGCACTGGTCACACGTCACGTGAACATGATAAGAAATATATAGGGGTTCTATTATTAATTAAATAAAATAATTAATTGTATTGTAATCCATAATGTTTTCTCACCTTTGTTCCATGATCCTTTGCCTCGTTTCTTTTCATTAACATCGGGACATTGTGTTGCACGGAAAGTTGCTATAAACAACACAATACAGTCGTTCAACGTGCTGTAATTCTGTGTGGTGAAATGTGATGCAAGCAGCAACATGTACACACACACACACACACACACACACACACACACACACACACACACACACACACACTGACAGACACACACAGACACAGACACAGACACAGACACACAGACAGACAGACAGACACAGGCACAGACACACACAGACAGTAAGACATACATACATACATACATACAGACAGACAGACGACAGACAGACAAAGAGACAGAGAAACAGAGAGACACAGACACAGACACACGCGCGCACACACACACACACACACACACACACACACACACACACACAGACAGACAGACAGACAGACAGACAGACAGAGAGACACAGACACAGACACACACAGACAGTAAGACATACATACATACATACATACAGATAGACGACAGACAGACAGACGACAGACAGACAGACAAAGAGGCAGAGAGACAGAGAGACAGACAGACACAGACAGACAGACAGACAGACACAGACACAGACAGACAGACAGACAGACAGACAGACAGACACAGACACACACACACACACACACACACACACACACACGTACAATTGCAACTTACTGTAGCAAGAGGCAATGCCGTGTATGGCACTCCGCACACACTGTCAAATACTGCTCTACCTCGGTTTGCTGCTAGCCAAATCTGTTCACTAACCTTTGCCTGCGAGAACACAAAAGAAAGAGAAATGTGAATCAGCTGGTTGTGTAACCACGCCCACGCAATTGACAGAACGTACTAGAACGGTTGGATGCGAGACGAGGACACGTAGGTCAAAGTAAACAGGTGACTGTATTCCGCTCTTTAGAGTAAAGTTACCGAACTTCACGGCGTTAATGCTAAACAAATCCTGCGACAGTTCGACGAGGTCCATTTGCCGCGCTAATACGGGCATTCAAAACCTGGGTAGACCTGCTACAAGCCCGTATGTGCACACACACACACACACACACACACACACACACACACACACACACACACACACACACACACACACACACACACAACACTCACGAGTCAAAAATTACTGATGCCTATTAGCCTCGTGGTTGCTACACCACGTGCGCTAGCTATCACGTGTGTATAGGTCCATGTGGTTTCACACGTGTAGTTGGCCTAATGGTGAAAGACAACCACACGTGTGACACCACATGGCACTCTACACACGTAACAGCTAGCGCACGTGGTGTAGCAACTTAGCGCGGAGGAGGACTGGACACGAATCTAGCAGCACACGTGTAAAGATCTGCCCAAAGTGCCTAGAATGCTGCGGCTAAAAGCAAGAACTGGCTGCACATTTTATGCATCGATCCTGCATGCATGGCATTGATCGATACCTGGGTCACGTGATATCGAAAATGAGGCGGAGGTAGTGTTTTCAAAGTGCAGTGTGGACCAACGGCGTAGCGTCGGGGTGGGGAGCTGGGGAGGCTTAGCCCCCAAACATTTTGGGCGTGTCATTCCGCTTCAAGCAAAACTACAATTTTAAGTTAGTAGACAGTGACAGTCCGCGTAATTAAATCTTGACGTTTGTCGATTACGCGACCAGATATCCAGAAGCCATCCCTCTCAAGAAAATCGATAGCAAGACGGTAGCAGATCGAGGTAGTGACTTAGGCCCTGTCCACACTAGACCAGAATGGATCGCGATCGGATCGAGATAGCGAGCGTCCACACACCGGCGTAGCGTGGTCCTCATGTTTGGGGGGGGACGAGTAATTATTAGGCCGAAAACCACGCCCATTTCTCACACGCAAAGCCACGCCCATTTTCTGCTTTTCTACCTCGCAGTTTGCATACATCCAACTAAGTAAATATTATAAATTTCAGGTTACAAACAAGCTGCGGGACTGAGTGCCGTCAGTGTGCGTATAACGGAGTGGAAACACTGTTACAGTCCGTGCTAAAAATGTTTTCATGGCTCGCTGCGATGATCAATTGCAAATTAAATGGCATTTCGATGACAATTGAATCTAGAAGACCAATTCAGTGCAAACGACGTTGACCAATTTTAGCATTTCGTAATATTGCGAGCAATATAGGTTAGCTAGTTAGTTAGACTAGCATGTGGAGAAAGTACCGTGGAGTGCAAACAAATCATTAGGTAGCGGAGCCGCAGGAAATTCCATTCTCCGGTCAATCGGGTCGTCGACCTTAACTACACTTACTTAAAAATACTTTATCGATAGGCTTCTGCACGCTTTTTTGATGCGGTCTTCTTTGACTCTTCCGTTGCCGGATAGTGTAGTAAAAGTCTCAAATAAGTGATCGTCATGCGCAATTTCCGTGGCCTCGACTTCTCGACACTGGTTTTATCATACTGAAATGATGATGCGTATTGTCAAAGAGGTAGAGTCAATTACGTCGTCGATCGTCAACATATATACTACTATATCGATGACCGCCTGTCACTGGGCGGGAAGACCTGTCCCACCAGGTCGACTGCCACTCTTTGAACGGTACATCTATTAGAGGCATGTTTTGCAGCGGTACTCTACCACAAATTTTTCCACTATCCGTGCGCTGACAAATACATGTATCGCAAGACTTACAGAACTGCATGGGTCACTTCTCTTCGAACTGAAGGCCAGTAAAAGTTGTTAAGGACTCTATCAATGGTCCTTCTCGATACCATATACGACTGCTCAAAATAGACTGATGTGCAAGTTTCATCACTTGACGACGTAGCGGCTTCAGAACTACGACCTGTCTCACCGGCTGTGCTCCGTTCACTCTTGGGTGGATGTGTACAATTTCACATCTTGGACCCTCTTGACCGTCCGTACATGTAATAGCCTCCGTCGTTTGTCTACCTCTCAAGCTTAAGTGTACAGTGTACGGCCCTGATTCTGTAGTTCTCTTTAATCGTTCTTTGTCGACGGTAAGCAATGGGCTTGCCTCATGCAGGCACCTTCAACTGGGTGGTTGTTTCTTCGCTTGGGCTCTTAATTATTAAGTTAAGATTGTCACCATGGCAATTGAGTGGACGCCAGAATCAGATTGATGAGGACTTTTGGTTCCCGGTAGCCAATAGCGTCTCGAAGGCATAAAGCTTCCACTGTGCCTGATAAATAGGGGTGCCAACTTCGACACGTACGGGCAATCGGTACACCTCTTGATAAAGTTATCGACCAACTGGATAAAACCCTCGTGTCCGCGGTAATTACTGGTCCTGTTTCACAAATCGCTGTTTACTATCACTCCGCTACACCCGGTATCTCTGAGTGCGGTGATCTTAAAGTATCTCAAATCCAACCTTTGGCAATGGGCATTCTTTCAGACACGGCTGACTTCACAATTTGTGCAGCAGACCCTTTAGGCGCACGCGCGCAGCGGAAGAAACTCAACGAAGAAGAGGAAACGGCGGATACCTCACACAACTAGACTTTTAATAACAAACGCAACTAACTGATACTAATGTACGAGTATTCCATTATATGTTGTTTGTAACCCGCATAGTCATTTTACTTGAGTCCATTGTACGCCCCTCCCATTTCTTCAAATAAGGTAATTATTAATAACCTAATGCTTGATGACGTGACATATTTAGCTACACCCACGTATGAAAAAATGGGCAACGCGTATCTTGCATTTGCCCCCTCAATCCTTCACAGCTTCCACCGCCCTTGTCTAGTTTTTCTTTGAGTTCCCCCTGCCTGCCAATATTGTCCATTGCATGCAAAAGCTTCTCCAGACAAGCTTTCTTCCCTTCCCTGCCAATCCATAAGTCTATAATGTTACGCACTGTTTCACTAGGAATATCAGTTTTGGGCTTTGTTGTCAAGTCCTCTTCAGTGACTCCTAGGTAAGCTCCTAACGCTGATGGTCTCTGACCAGCCAATAGGGAGACCTCCTGCTGGACAGCAACTGGAATGTCAGACCAGCTCTTGTAAAGACCACCAAGTTGACCACGCTTAGCACTATTTCTCCTAAAATATTAACAACTAAATAAATAAATAAATACGTGCACGTATGTACTTGTTCGTTTGTGTGTGCATGTGTTTGTGTTGTGTGTTTGTTTGTTTGTGTGTGTGTGCTTGTTTGTTTGTGTTGTGTTGTGTGTGTGTGTGTGTGTGTGTGTGTGTGTGTGTGTGTGTGTGTGTGTGTGTGTGTGTGTGTGTGTGTGTGTGTGAGACTGTAACTGTATCTGCATATATAAACACTCACATTGTATCTGCAAGTTGAGACAACTCAAAGTCAGAAGCCTTTTGTCGAGCTGTCGCTATGAAATGATACAACTCATAAATCATCTATAAAACTGATCTTGCTCACTGTCAAATTGCAGCTTAATTAAATATAATAATAATAATAATAATAACAACAACAACAATAACATAATAACGTGGCTTAGTGGTTAGCGACAATGACTGCCACTCCATGGTTTGGGGGTTCAAACCCCAGTGACAACAGTAAATTATGAAACTTGTCTGTCTTTCTTTCTCATGTTTCTCTAGCTTTATCTGTGAGACTATGACTCGTTTCAGTCGTTGGGGAGTTTCTGTGGTCTGGCGAACGGTCCATTGACGATGACGTTCAGTGCTTTCCTGGTCCTTGATATCCACTAGGCGTGCTGTCCCCATGTTTGCGGTCACCGTAATGCCTGCAATCTATATCGAACTGGCTAGTCATTGATCACCGTGTTGACTACACAGAAACATGTACCCTGCTGGGCTCACCTGCTGGGTTGGTGGGCGCCCAGAGGGGGTAAAGATCCCACTTGCCCATCATGGAGAGCATAACGACACATAATAGTGTCATCCAGAAAGACAGCAATCACTCAATGCTCATGTCTATAATTGTGTATTCAATTATTGCTACCCGCACATAAATGTAAGACCTAATAACAATCATGGTATAATCCAACTGTATACCAAGTACAACACACACTACTGTACTGTTAAGATTAGTCAGCTTTGCATTCTCATCTATACAGATATAAAAAATTATAATACAACATAAAATGCATTGATCAAGTTGACTGTATGGTAAATCGATGAACAAAGAAAACATGTAGCTGCTTACCAGGAACTGGGACATAAGGACAAGCAAGTGACCTGAGTGACTCTTCGATGAAAGTCCTGTCACCACCAATTGTAGAATGGCAACAAATCTCTACCAATGCTCTCGCAGTTGCTTCATGTTTTCTTAGTCGCCTCCACTCTTCTATCACATGAGTAACCTTTACACAGTATGGTTGACACAGAACGTCTTTCATAATCTTGTTTCTGACATCAGCAATTGAGTAACCATTGTCTTGAAACATCAGCCAACCCAACTGCAATGACATCTTAGCCACCTGTTCATATCCAGCAAGAAATTCAATGTCGCTGTTCAAAACAGATCTATTCAAGCTGTAATCATTGTCACTTGTTATCAAGTCAGCTGCACTACTACTAGATGATGACGACCCATATCTAAAGTTGTCATGCTTGTCAACAGCAGGCTTTTCCATGCCTCCAGCATGATTACTGTGATCCAGACAAATGCTGTTTGTAAATCCATGTTCAGGTTGAACAGATATCTCTAATTCAAATACGTGTACAAACAGACATAACTATGGGCGCGTTCGATTTGCAGTTTTCAAAAAACTGAAAATGAGGGCGTGTCAGAACTGTTGGAAATGACGGAACCCAAACTAAATCGAACAAAAAATCTGCTTTGTGAACCGGAACTGCTGAAACAATGGTCAACGCATAGATAGTACACTATGGCTTCATCAGCTACGGATATAAATTAACGCTAAACATAGCATGCAAATAACACACACCCAGGAGGATAATGGTTTGCATATCAAGGACCATTAGTCTATTAAAACGTTATGTTTAGTATGACATGATTACAGATCATGTAGTCACCAAAGCAGATGCCATGTCAATTGCTTCATTTTGAATAATTATTACTCTAATGCCTAAGCGCGAAAGGCAACCACACGTGTGAAACCACATGGCCCTCTACACACGTGACAACTAGCGCACGTGGTGTAGCAATCTGAGGACTTGGCGCGAGTCTATTGACTATCTGGGATTGAAAGACGACCTATCCCGCAAGTGCAGAGAATCCGAATGGATCAGGAAACTGGTGACCTTCGACCCATATAGATTAAATATAAAATCAAACATACTTAGTAAATAGTTGGTTTTGATATCAACAACATCGATATCAATATTAACACTTATTGTTTGAATTTTTAAACATCTTAGCCATACGTTGAGCCAGAAGAAGGTTTTTACTGAAACGTTGCTCATTATATATCTTTACCATCAACTATTGTTCTCTTCGCGGTGTGGTGTCTCTCTCCTTCACAGATACACTGACTGACAGACAGACAGACAGACAGACAGACAGACAGACAGACAAACAGACGACAGACAGACAGACTTTTTAAGCTCTTGATGGAAATTTCTTTGCATTTGAAATATATGTATTTGACAGGCAGACAGACAGACAGACAGACAGAAAAACAGACAGACAGACAGACAGACAGACAGACAGACAGAAAGCGACAGAGACTGACGGAAGGACAGACTAAATGACTGAAAGACATACAGATAGACAGAAAAGCAAACAGATCGATGTAGATATTTACATGTATACAAGAAAACAAGATTTTTATTAATTAAGCTCACACAATCTACAAAGCATATTTTATAGTGTACAACAACGCAACCAACCAACCAAACAAACAAACAACTGAACAACCATCAATACCTATCTGAGAGACAGTGGTTTTACGTCAGATACATTAATTTTGTTCTCGAACTACATATATTCACTTATTTTCTCTTCTGTTTTGAAAGCATCACCGACCATTAGTCGTGCGCAACCAATTACGACGTAGATCGTCTTCCTTGCAAAATTGATCGTAGACACTACGCGTACGTCTATGGCGTGCGATCTCTGCCAAAACTCCTACAACGCAAACAGACTGCGGTAGTACAACGCAAACAGACTGCGGTAGTACAACGCAAACAGACTGCAGTAGCACAACGCAAACAGACTGCAGTAGCACAACGCAAACAGACTGCTGTAGTACAACGCAAACAGACTGCAGTAGCACAACGCAAACAGACTGCGGTAGTACAACGCAAACAGACTGCAGTAGCACAACGCAAACAGACTGCAGTAGCACAACGCAAACAGACTTCACTAGATACAGAGCTTGCGGCGCTTACAGAATTTTCGAAGTTTTCCACTACACTTAATTTTATATCGTGAGATGATAGATACCGGCTGGGGCTTCCCCGTCAGATGTTTAGAGGCGTGGTCTAGATGATCCACGCAAATGTCTTCTAGCTAGATAGTTGCTTGAAGTCTTTCCAAATCAACTAGACGTCAACTTTCCAGTGTAGGCTAGACGTTGATCTCGTTGATTATAGATGCCCTAGACGCGTGCCTTCATGCCACGGGCTTCCCTCGTTCATCGCCGCAAGGAATGTCTCACGATTGAGCGTGACGGTTGACGAGAGCCAGGTGCAAGTGCTTACCAACTTGTTGTGAGAGGTCGGTCGCGTGCCAGTTGAGGCTTTCTCATGAATCTCTTAATTGCATTACATTGCATGCGTGCCAGAGGCGTGGCTGGGCGTGGCTAAGCTAGACGCAACTTTCGTCTTTCAATAGAATTGAATATTGAAGTCACCGGCAACCGCCCGCGCGGTGTCATAATGCCGTTTATGAGATATGGCTCGCGCTAGCAGTTGCGGGTAACTTTCTATTTACATTTAGTACGGAGAAAGAAAATTGCATCGGAGGCTCTAATCTAATATTCATAATTTACGAAAATTGGACGGATGGAAAGATTGAATCTATTTGCAAAGTAAACGAATATTGAAATGACAATTGGTCTTCAATCAATTTCTATTTTCAATGTAATGGAATATTGTAAGAGCAAGCAACGCCAGTCAATTTCTAATTTGACATTCAATTTTCAATTTGTTTCAAAAATTAAAAAATGGAATGGACGAATTGGCCACGCCAATTCAAAATTTAATATTTAATTTTTAAATTAAATTAAATATTGAATTTAACATTGAAAATTGAACTAACGTGCTTGCAATTTCAATATTCCCTTGCATTGAAAAAGAAAATTGGTTAAAAAAGTGTGTTTTCAATATTCGTTTTAATCTGTAAATAATTATAGTCCGTCGATCAATCAATTTTCAATTTTCAATAGAATTGAATATTGAAATTGCAAGCAACTTCTAGGCTATTTTCAATTTCTAATTCAATATTCAATTGTTGCCGGAAATTGAAAATGGAATGGACGAATGGTCACGCACCTACTGCAGTCTGTTTGCGTTGTGCAACCGACGTCTGTTTGCGTTGTGCTACTGCAGTCTGTTTGCGTTGTGCTACTGCAGTCTGTTTGCGTTGTGCTACTGCAGTCTGTTTGCGTTGTGCAACCGAGGTCTGTTTGCGTTGTACTACCGCAGTCTGTTTGCGTTGTGCTACTGCAGTCTGTTTGCGTTGTGCTACTGCAGTCTGTTTGCGTTGTGCTACTGCAGTCTGTTTGCATTGTGCTACCGCAGTCTGTTTGCGTTGTACTCCCGCAGTCTGTTTGCGTTGTGCTACTGCAGTCTGTTTGCGTTGTACTACTGCAGTCTGTTTGCGTTGTAGGAGTTTTGGCAGAGATCGCACGCCATATACGTCGCTGTGCACCTACTAGTATCTATAGATATCGATCAATGCAGGATCGATGCATAAAATCTGCAGCCAGTTCTTGCTCCTAGCCGCAGCATTCTAGGCAGACTCGAGCTCTGGGCACATCTTTACACGTGCGCTGCGTTTAACTATCAAGATCATGTTTGTTTACCTTGTAACTCACAAGAGATTCTTACTCCACCTACTTTCGACACGCCCGCTACCAGACGAGCCGAGATTGCCTCGAAACGAAACGTCAGACACGCGAAATTGCCATCGACAATGTCGCGATGACTTCGGAGAGTACCGATTCGAGGTTCAATAAATGCGAAACCAGACAATCCCCGCAACCCCGCAGGTGCCGAACCAAGTCTATGTCCCAGTTAAAAAATGGTTTCGGGAACCAAATATGCCCGAGATAATTGCCCGAGACCAAATAGTTCCCGCGACCAAATAGTTACCGCGACCAAATAGTTACCGCGACCAAATAGTCCCCATACACATGTAGATACACCATGCATACAGTACACCATCTAAGAATTAGCTATAGTCATAAATACATGTACACGTGCATACAGGTTCTAAAAAGATTTTTAACTTAAGTATAAAAGCCACAACATTTGCCATAGCTTCCGATGATATTGAGCTTTATCCACAAATCTGCTAAAACCTAGAGGTTGCACTATCAGACGCAATTGTAATTAATTAACTTAGAGTCAACCTGTCTATATTAGATCTACATGTATTGTACAACAAGTTGTTAGCTAGCGAATGACTGTCAATGACTGACAATGGCTTCTCATTACTCAACACAAGCTACTCCAGAGTTGTTTCATTTATCTAGTGAATTGAATAACAGAATCATTGCTATAGCTGCTGCAGCCTGAAAGCAAGACGCGTAGAGATTCAACTAAATCACAATATAGAATTACATGAGGAGATGAAATGAGATAATGAATAAAGAACATTCCCCTAAACTCTGCTGACTGATAAATTTTCCCTGCTTGGTAAGGTGGGGAATCCCCTCGTCATCGGAAAATACGTCATGCGCCTTGTTGTGGATGCAACACTTAGCCAATTAGCAACTCAACGGTGTAGTGGTGCAGGCTGGCACGATCTTCAGTGGTTAGTTAGTTAATCCTTTCTACAGCAGGCTTACCTATTTTTTGCAGTTGGTTAGATGACAGGATTACATGAAACGTGCCTAGGAATTGCTGAAACAAATAGAGTCGCTCTATTGTACCACTTGGAAGACCCACATCCACTGCAGGCCTTTAACGCAATTATACCACTGCTGTTGTTGTAGCAACGATGGGTACTCTAGATGACACGTTCACTTCCTGGAAACACGGAACTTGTAGAGATCACAACATATGTCAACATTATATTTAGTCAAGCATATAACAGAACAGAGATCAGAGGTCACTTGTCACTTGCACCCTATAATCAGCAAGTAGACAGTAGCATTGTCACACTAATTGACTGCAGGTGAGAGATGGATGAAGATTTTCTGAGAGCAAGAGAAAATAGCCAAGAGAACGGAGATGGTCCAACCTTTCGTTTCAAAGCAAACGAGGTTCACGCAGAACGTGCAGGAGAAGAAGGTAATTTCGGATTTGAACCCTTGAGTAGACACACACAGACCTACTGTTGACTGTGCACACTGGTAAGGGCTTTACTATCGTTTGGTATTGCAGCAAGTCAGTGTTTTGTGATAGCTCAGGTGTGACGTCCTTGTTTTTTGGTCTTGTTGTTTAGTAGATAGACTGGAAATCTAGACTGCCTGCCTATGCAGCTACTCTGAGCTGTAAATTCTGGTAGGTTCGAGAGACAACATCGCCTGAAACCTGTAGCTACATCTCCTAATTTCTGGCAGATCTCCGGGGTGGGTCGGGCTAGTAGACTGTAGTGCAAACATGACGTCATTGGTGCACCTATACTTTTAGCTCATGAAAGAGGTGTGTTCATTCCAAGTAGACAATCACATGTGCCAAAAACGTGGAACTTTCATGTGCATTTGCTTTTGGTAAACTTGGCAAGCTCTATAGTGTATAGTCAATTAATTAAATCATTAGAGATAATTTAAGGTTGCATATGATTCATGATTTGGTCAACTTCAAAGCCCCTTATAACAACCAACGCACATATGTATACAGTAGTACCATACAATTCAAATTAATTAATCTATTTTCAATGCAACAAAGAATTTGGGTTGACCAAGGCAAAATTCATCTGCATGGTAGTGTCAGTTTGCCGTATTCTAACATAAAGAGGAATCTCTAGACCCAATGACCCCATTTTATATTAAAGTACATGTATAGCATGTAGTAATTTGTGATCATGAGTCATCACTAGATTATAGAATGCTGGTTAATTAACTACGACGACACAC
Organism: Corticium candelabrum; assembly: GCF_963422355.1. Classification (NCBI taxonomy): domain Eukaryota; kingdom Metazoa; phylum Porifera; class Homoscleromorpha; order Homosclerophorida; family Plakinidae; genus Corticium; species Corticium candelabrum. The sequence continues at coordinate 7,140,765 of NC_085097.1, read as the reverse complement.
TAACAATTTGAGTTATTGCTTTCAGATGTTCCCACTGTGAAGGAACCAGACTATGTTAATCTAAGACACATGAAGCAACTTGTTTTGTCACTGGCTAATGCCAGGCAAGAACCACAAAGACCATCTCCAGAACAAACTGTTCAGAGACAGAATAGTAGTACATATGAGAACATGTTGAGACGAGACTACATGGGTCCAAATTCTGATGAACACAAACAACAGAGTGACATGTACAGCCATAGTTATCGCTCAAAAGGTCGATCCTTGTCCAGTAACTATCTGTTGTTAAAATTACACACAATGATGTCTATAGAACCATTGCCATCTATGGAAACTCCTGCAGTAATGCCAAAAGGTCCTGTAGCTGTCGCCAGTGACAATCCAAGTTACACGTTAGAGGTTGGAAACATTTTTGATTTATGATGTGCTTGTATTCAACAGTTGTTATACCAAATTTCTTCACTTTGCAGGGAGCCTATAAAATCAAAAAAGGAATAATGGAAGAAGGGGCGTCATCAGGCTACGATTCAGTGACAGAATGTATCACTAATTATTTTATTCGAGAACAGTGTGTGTGTGTGTGTGTGTGTGTGTGTGTGTGTGTGTGTGTGTGTGTGTGTGTGTGTGTGTGTGTGTGTGTGTGTGTGTGTGTGTGTGTGTGTGTGTGTGTGGTGTGGTGTGTCTGTTTGTGTGTGTGTGTGTGTGCCATTATTAATGTCAACCCTGATTATTTGTAGACATTCCTGAACCAGCCATCGCCGTCTTAAAAAGTGACATTCGACCTGATAATGGACCTTGTAATGTAGGTACCACCGGTTGTATTGATCAAAATGAAAACACCATGCAATTCATTTTGTTGCACCATTGCAGGTTTCATCTGACGTCACACTGGTGCTACCAAATGGTTTCCTAGTGCATACTGCACAATGCAAAGTTCACTGGCGAGGACAAGAGACTGGCCTATCATGTGTAACTCATGGAAAAGTTGGTGTAAACAAGAGTTGTGTGTACACCTGCTCACCCAGTTAGCTCTTAAACCATTGCTATGCAGCAACGTAATCGCAATAGATTGTTTTTTACAGAATGGCCTGATCCTGAAAAAGTAACTGTACTGCTAGAAGGCGTGAATGCATCTGCTGATCTACACACACTGGGAGACTTTACATTCACCAGACTAACACCCACACGTCGATTCCCATTCTCCTTTCAGTGTCCCAATGCCAGTCCTCCCGGCCGTTCTGCTGAAGAAACGCTCAAGCAAGTGTATCAAGTGCTTAATGACCAATACTTTAATCCAAGCATGTCAGGGACATCAAGTCAAGCAGGTGGGCACCATCCTACCTGCTCTGAGACAAACACAAACAATGACGAAAATGGCTTGTCTCAGCCATCAGGAGAAAATGATGCAGCACAAAAGCTTTTGCAAGGTTATGACATTGTAAACGGTGTGACTATTAATATATGGTCAATGTCCATGTTGTGTCATATCTGTAGTGTTGTCTTTACTTGAACCGTTCCTTCTTGAAAACTCAAGTGATCACACAGATGAAAAAAACGAAGACAGTCCCTCAGTTATGTGGTACCGATGTACGTCAATAGTGCTATTCAATTCGATTGTTTATAGACTGCATCTAGTTTGATTAATTTCAGCTGTTAATGTGGTGCCACCTAACAGAAATCTCTCATTAACCGACGTTGATGTGTCGTCGGCCAACTATGCTGTTGCCAATGACATCTATCCAGCTTCTACAGGTCAATCAGATCATTGACTGCCATTTCAACAGCATGAACTAAAAGACGAACACCTTTAGGTATTGTAGCACCAAAGCTACTCCAGATGGAAGGTTCAAAGTTTACTACAATGCTGGAGGAGGTTAGAGACAGAGTCATTACTGTTGATAAAGCAGTAGAGAAGGTAACATTCCTACAGTAAGTCGTGTGATCTAGTTAAGTTGACATGTCTAATACAGGGAAGAACATACACATACAACAGGCGCGCAGACATTCAACTGCCTGACCATGTTGCAAATTCAAAGGTAATAAACCTGCTAGCTGATACATAATGCATTTCACATACATCTGTGATGGTTAGAAGAATGACAGTGCAAGTAAACAAGACAAAAGAGCAAAAAGTAAGTGCAGGAAACTACTCAACAACAGTGCTGTAGTCTAGCTAAATTGTTTGCTTTTTTCTAGTAGGCATGAAAGCAGGCAGCAAAATTGCACGTTTTTTCAAACTGAAGAAAGGTTAAACATGCAGTAAAAGCTCAAAATGTCACACTATCTTACTCTAATTGAATATGGCAGATGTGAAAAAGGATGTAGAATCAAACACATCGTCTGAATCTAGATCTATTACTGAAAAGGTAACAGCAACGGAATACTGTAAATCAATAAATGCTCGTAACTACAAATGTTCGTAAACTTCTGCAAACTCTTTCATATGAATTAAATGTTCGCAAACTTCCCTCGTGCGTTTTCAAGACGTGTGTGGAAGTGACGAGGGTCAATCAACGTTTGGGTAGATACCTGCCGACGTACACCTACTATACAGCCATGCACATCGTTTCCAACCAGGAATGTCTTGGTGGACTAATCTCAATCTCATGGACATGCAGTGCTGTTAGTCCTATTGCTGCTTGTTATGTTAGTGAGTTTTTCGGACGTTGTTTACATAGTTCATTCAGTGAGTCATATGGACTTTACTTTTGTGCGTCTAATAGAATGACTATAAAATCAATAAACCAAGTATTAATGGATATTTGAACTACAAAAGTTAGTAAGCAATTTAAGTTAGTAAACAGCTACGAACGTTTATTGATTAGTACTATTCGATTACACAAGACTACAAATTTCAAAAATGCGTGTCATTTTCTTCATTTATTAATTATTATCATGCGACATCCTGAGATGGCAATTTTGTCTGTGTTGCTATTGCAGCTACAGCAGAGACCACCACACCCACCACCAAAACCAAAAAAGCCAAGAAAACCCTCTAAAGAGCTGGATACGGACGAGAGTACTACATACCACGTCTCTCTGTCATCAGGTATCTCTAAAGATTCCATCGAGTCAGCAGACAAGACACAAGTTCCGGTGAGATATAAATCAACGGCATTTATACTCAGCACATGAGCATGTCAATTGCTGTTGTTGAATTACAAATAGACTGTAAAATCAGAAGCCCCCATGAAAAGGTTCCCATCTGTTTCCCAGATAGGTGAGTGAATCAGAAACATTAACAATCTATTATAATACACACTACAATGTCTCGTGTTGCATTTGTAATTAGATCACAAACAGCAACTTGTATCTGAAGAGAGGTATGTAGCCATAACAAGTGCTAACGACAACAACCAGGAACCTATCTACATGAATCAGACTGAGATAATAGTGAAGAAAGAATCAAATTGTAAAGAACGTCAGAAGGTATACAAATGACATGCAATCATAATGTTAAGCTGTAACTTACAGAGTGTGATCTTGCATGTTCAGAGACATTGGCAAAGTACACCAAGTAACAAACCTTGCGTTGTTACATTTTGTGATATTGATACTGGTTGGTATATGCCGCCAGCTTGACATGACAGTCATTGAGCTATGATTTATGTTTCTAGACGACGATTTGCCCATAAAACCATGGTCTCGAACACAAAGCATTGACAGTGCATTTTTCTCTGGAACAACTGAAACTGCACGATCACCAAGTCCTGTCTATGAGGAACCACTACAACAGCACAACAGCAGCTGCCACCCATAAATAATGAAAAAGGTACACACACACACACACACACACACACACACACACACACACACACACACACACACACACAGTAAAATTACCCGGATGTGATAAAAACACATATTCAAAATAGGATTTCATCTGGCAACAGCATGAGTCAACTCTGCTGAACCCGGAAGTAAAACAGAATACTGAGCAAAGACAGTGACTGTGTAGTCACGTGATGTAGTTGCATACCTCATGTACTCGCTACTTGCTAAGCTACATAATAACAAATCTAATTACTATAATTGCGACTGCAATAGTCATAGATCAATGACATTTGTTGCTATCAAGATACCGTACTTGCAAATGTAATTTTAAAAGTTCTTGATTGATCATGTTGATTTGCTGCTATTGTACACGAAGTTTGAGTTGAAAGAATCGTATCAGCATTCCTTGTCATCATTGGTACATTACTGGTAAACATGCAGCATTCACCACTCTTTCTGATTATCACAGTGTGCAGCTATATTATTACCCATTTTCTGCACCACGTAATAGAACGCCCACATATGGTAATGTATCCATTATTACTCAGTTTTTGACCCATACATGTACTAACACTGCTATGCTTCCTATTTTAAACTGAATGAATCCTAGTCATCAAGTGTCATAAAACTTGTAAGACAGGCCGGTAGCAAGCTCAAGAATGGTATGGCATAGCGCTAAAAGGTGTGGTTAATTAACGTGCGTTACGCAAACGTCTGTCAGGGTCTGTTAGGGTCTCTCAAGCCCTGTGGTATAACTCCAAAACACAACAATCACTTAAAGAAGTGTGCAAAGAAGAAGGATAAGTGTTTAAAACTTGCCAAGAATATGAAGTCTTGTTGATTAATTAATTAAATAAAAATATATTTCATCAGCTATGCCTTAATAGTAAGTGGCATTGTCGAACACTGGTGGTTCCAGTGGTCTTGGGAGCTTTGGGCACAGTGCACGCAGGTATTGCACGGTGGCTGGACATCATTCTAGGTCATTACAACCTGCAGCACTTACAGAAAACAGTGCTTCTGGAATCTACTCGGATCCTTCGTAAAGTCATGTCTTCTTTCTAGCCGTGATGGTCTAAGTACTTCTGAAGTAGGGTTTGCTTCCGGTACTTGTAATAGACTTTACAAACCAGACTGATCTGGTTGAGCACGACAGTTATTCTAGAAGTTTTTATAAATTGTCGACAGATGAAAGTGCCATTTTACGTGCGCGCACACACACACACACACACACACACACACAAACACACACACACACACACACACACACACACACACACACACACACACACACACACACACACCTAAAAATCCTAAATGTCAGGAGCTGCCTCTTAGAAGTCATGTCCCCAGCTGTTATGCTGGGCCCTGTGCACTACTCAGGAAACTCTGGGCCTGCGCTAGCAAACTCCTGGAGCCGGGCCAGGCACTCGCAGGAGCACCAACTTGTGAAGCCAGCTGTGGTGTGAGCACCTGAAGTTTCACCAGGACCCCAGTGGCTGATGTCGTCACAGCCGATGGCCGCTTAGGACCCCAGTCAATGACCAGGTACTCATATATACTCCTAAGTCGAGAGAAGCAAATGTGTGTTAGTTTCTTGCTTAAGGAAATAATGCCATAGCTCGTCATCACTGTGACTTGAACTTGCAACCCTTCAAGGTCCCGGATGTCAACACTCTGTAAGATGACTCTCTAACCAACTGACCTATCGCACCACACACACACACACACACACACACACACACACACACACACACACACACACACACACACACACACCATAGCCCGGGCTGTCCCTATGGCCCTGAAGACACTGCAAGACCATCACACCATTTTTTAAATCTGCGTTTTAGCCAACTTATTTACAAAATAAATTAAAAATTTTGTCTAAAATTTTTATCTATTAAAATTAACATTTTTGTTAACAACACCTTTATGACTAATTAGAGCAAACCTTACTACAAACTAGAGTCATACAATACTGATGTCCTTCACTGTGTATATACAGTAAATTTCAAGAAAATGTTAATTTCAATCAAAATATATCAAATAATTACCAGACAATCTGTCAGTTGCTCGACTCCACGTTCTCACATGTCATAGAGATATTTCGTGACTTCAAACTTGACACTCCTACACCATGCAAAATAGCACATACGTGTACATAAACACCAATACAAAACAAATATAATTAAAAAATAGAAAAAATAGAAAAAAAGTAAAAAATATACAAAATGAAAAAATATATACAAAAATTATAAAAAAATAAAAAATAAAAAATTATATATAAAAATAAGAAATTAAAAATTTAAAAATTAAAAATTAAAATATATACAAAAAGTAAAAAATTAAAAGTGTATAAAAAAGAAATAAAAAATAAACAATAAAAAAATATAAATATAAAATTAAAAATAAACAGAAATGTATACAAAAATATAAAAAAAATAAAAATAAAATAAAATAATAAAAAAATATTTAAAAATGAAAATGAAAATATAGAAAATTAAAAAATAAAACTATATACAAAAATGATAATAAAATAGCTATATATTAATTACACATATGTGACACGTGATCTTACTTTGCAACTGCTTGGATCATGTCTAACGAGACAGAACACTCAAACATTGAACAGATAAACAGCATTAGACAACATCGACTCAAGACAATAAGAGATTGCCTTGAATCGCGGTTTATCAATTTGGCTGCTGCTTTGCAGGTGTAGACACCTTCTCGAGACGAGACTAGAAATCTACAATCAGAAAAGTTTACTTAGTAAGCCACATCCTCAAGTTGTCAGTATACTACGTAATGTTTACAACCCAACGACTGTTATTAAAATCCAAGATGTCACCCTCATTCCACTCATTCTCGTCTCATAATTTCCAGTACCTGTTGCAATAGATCAGCTCGAGATCGTGAA
>NC_085097.1:7081568-7131568 GCF_963422355.1 Corticium candelabrum | reverse complement strand
CTGTTACTGACACAGAGGTGTTTTACTGTGACTTACAATACCTGCAACACACGAGGAAAAAGAAGAAGAATATTTCTAGAAAAAAGACGGGATGCAGGAAACACATCATGGAGAGCTCTAATATCACAAATGAGATAGATGACGACTACGAAGTGACGGAAGTTGATAGCGATGTCGCATTGACTAGCCAAGCACAGACGAACACGACCAAGCGTTGCCGAACGCACGAAGCTTTGCAATGGAGTAATTAATAGTAATGAAGTAATTGACATGGCACCTGCTCACGTGACCACTTTATCTGTAAATCATGTCGTAACCCTAACGTTCTAATAGACTAATGGTCTTTGATATGCAAAAACCTTATCCTCCTGGGTGTGTCTGAGTTACATGTTATGTTTAGCATCTACAAGAAATCCGGGCTCTTGCGCTTTCGAATGATGCCAAGATCGTCGCGTACCGACGAAGGACACAGGAGTTACAGCGATTTTTTTAAACACACAGTGAACGCGAACAGAGAGTAGGCCTCAACGCGCTTTCTAGCTAACATGTACTCACCGTAAAGCTGCACATGCAAGCAAAATTAGAGAGAATACGTACTGCAGAACTCAGCAGAATTAACAACCACGCTACTCAAACACACGTTGATAAAGTACATGTTACGTCTACAGTCTAGGTAGCTCTAAACTCTCCAGGTCGATCGCTAGGCGATTGTGAATTTGTTTCACTCAGAATTGGATGAGGGCGCGAAGCTGAGAGTGTCGGTGGTGCAGTCGTCTTTTCTCTCAAGTCAATGAGACTGATGCGAAAAGAAAGACAGCAGAGCTGTTCAGTTGCGGCGCGCTGCAGCTGGATCCTCACATTCATATGTGTAGTAACTTAATTCTCGTAGCGTTTCCCACGATGCTATCAATCTGACTGAGACCCAAAACACTGAACAACTAACCAGCGATGCAAGGTGAGAGTTTCATTCGCGCAGTGTACAGCTTTGCCAGAGCGACGTCGGATAATTGGTTGCCCCAATCGGATAATTGATTGGCTGAGTCGGATAATTGATTGCCCCAACAGGATAATTGGTTGCCCCAACCGGATAATTGGGCGGGAAATATCTATAGATATCGATCGACGCAGGATCGATAAATCTGCAGCCAGTTTTTGCTTCTAACCGCAGCATTCTAGGAGGACTCTATGCACATCTTTACACGTGCGCTGCGTTTAACTGTCAAGATCATGTTTGTTTACCTTGAAACTCACAACAAGAGATTCTTACTCCACCTACTTTCGACACGCCCTCTGCCAGACGAGACGAGATTGCCTCAAAACGAAACGTCAGCACAGCGAAATTGCGATCGACAATGTCGTGATGACTTTGGAGAGTCCCGATTCGAGGTTCAGTAAATGCGCAACCAAATAGTTACCGCGACCACTCAAGTGCCGAAACCAAAAAGCCCCAGTTATGTTAATACACGGAAAGAAGCCCGAGATAAGCCCGAGATAAGCCTGAGAAATCCCCCGCGAACAAAAGTCCCGCGACAAAACAGTCCCCATACACGTGTAGATACACCATGCATCAGTACACCATCTAAGAATTAGCTATAGTCATAAATACATGTACAAGTGCATACAGGCTCTAAAAAGATGTTTAACTTAAGTATAAAAGCCTCAACATTTGCCATAGCTCCTGATGATATTGAGCTTTATCCATAAAATCTGCTAAAACCTAGAGGTTGCACTATCAGACGCAATTGTAATTAATTAACTTAAAGTCAACCTGTCTATATTAGATGTACATGTATTGTACAACGAGTTGCTAGCTAATGACTGTCAATGACTGAAATTGGCTTCTCATTACTCAACACAAGCTACTCCTGAGTTGTTTTATTTATCTACTAAATTGAATAACAGAATCATTGCTAGCTGCTGCAGACTGAAAGCAAGACGCGTAGAGATTCAACTGAATCACAAGCTAAAATTACAAGAGGAGATGAAATGAGATAGTGAATAAAGAACATGCCCCTAAGCCCCTAAGCGATTTTCTGCTGACTAATGGATAATTTTTCCTGCTTTTCTAAAGTGGGGAATCCCCTCGTTATCGGATTATGTCATGCGCGTGTTGTGGATGCAACATTTATCTACTTAGCAACTCAACGTACTGTATAGTGGTGCGGGCTGGCACGATCTCCAGTGGTTAGTTAGCTAATCCTTTCTACAGCAGGTTTACCTATTTTTGCAGTTGGTTAGATGACAGCTATTGGATTACATGGTTGAGACCATGAAACCTGCCTAGGAATTGCTGAAACAAATAGAGTCGCTCTATTGTACGACTCACATTCACTGCAGGCCTTTGACGCAATTACCGCTACTGTTATTGTAGCAACGGTGTGTACTCTAGATGACAAGTTCCTTTTTCCTGGAAACGGGGAGATCCACAACACTACGTCAACATTAAAGTTTAGTTAATTAATTACGCATACGAAGAACGGAGATCAGCGGTCACTTGTCACTCACATCCTCTAATCAGCTAGTACAGTAGCATCATCACACTAATTGACTGCAGGTGAGAGATGAACGAAGGTTTTCTGGGAGCAAGAGGAAATCGTCCAGAGAACGGAAATGGTCCAACCTTTCCTCGACAAGTTGGAGCTTTAGGAACTGCAGCAAACGGGGTTTACGCAGAACGTGCAAGAGAAGAAGGTAATTTCGGATTTGAACCCTTTAGTAGTCACAAACAGACCTACAGTTGACTGTGCACACTGGTAAGGGCTTTACCATCGTTTGGCATTGCAAGTCCGTGTTGTGCGACCATCCGATCGTTTGGCATTGCAAGTCCGTGTTGTGCGATCATCCGTTTCTTAGCTCAGGTGTGACATCACGTCCTTGTTTTTGGTCTTTTTGTACGTTTTAGTAGATGGACTGGAAGTCTAGACTGTCTGCCTATGCAGCTACTCTGAGCTGTAAATCCTGGTAGGTTCGAGAGACAACATCGCCTGAAACCTGTAGATCTCATTCTGGCAGATCTCCAGGGTGGGCCGGGCTAGTAGACAAACATGACGTCATTGGTGCACCTAGCTCATGAAAGTGGTGTGTTTATTCCAAGTAGACACTCACATGTGCCGAAAACGTGGAACTTTCAGGTGCATTTGCTTTTTGGTGAGCTTGGCAAGCTCTATAGTGTATAGTCAATTAATTAAATCACTAGGGATAATTTAGGGTTGCATATGATCCATGATTCGGTCGACTTCAAAGCCCCTTATCACAACCAACGCACATATATATGTATACAGTAGTACCATACAATTCAAATTAATTAATCTATTTGCAATGCAACAAAGAATTTAGGTTGACCAATTAAGGCAAAATTCATCTGCATTGTACAGTAGTGTCAGTTTGGACTATTCTAACACAAAGAGGAATCTAAACCAATGACCCCATTTTAAAGTACATGTACAGCATGTAGTAACTTGTGATCATGAGTCATCACTGAATTATAGAATGCTGGTTAATTAACTATGATAACGACACACTAAAAATTTGAGTTATTGCTTTCAGATGTTCCCACTGCAAAGGAACCAGACTATGTTAATCTAAGACACTTGAGGCAACGTCATTCATCACTGACTAATGCCAGCCAAGAACCACAAAGACAGTCTCCAGAACAAACCGTTCAGAGACAGAATAGTGGTACATATGAGAACATGTTGAGACGAGACTACATGGGTACACGTTCTGATGAACACAGACAACCGAGTGACATGGACAGTCATACTGGAAAAGGTCGATTCTTGTCTTATAACTATCTGTTGTTAATATTACACACAATGATGTCTATAGAACCATTGCCATCTATGGAAACTCCTGCAGTAATGCCAAAAGGTCCTGTAGCTGTCGCTAGTGACAATCCAAGTTACACGTTAGAGGTTGGAAACATTTTTGATTTACAATGTCCTTGTATTCAACAGTTGTTATACCAAATTCCTTCACTCTGCAGAGAGCCTATCCAGTCATAAAAGGAATAATGGAAGAAAGGGCGTCATCTGGCTACGATTCAGTGACAGAATGTATGACTAATTATTTTACTTGAGAACAGTTTGCGTGTGTGTGTGTGTGTGTGTGTGTGTGTGTGTGTGTGTGTGTGTGTGTGTTTGTGTGTGTGTGTGTGTGTGTGTGTGTGTGTGTGTGTGTGTGTGTGTGTGTGTGTGTGTGTGTGTGCGCGCGCGCGCGTGTGTGTACCATTATTAATGTCAACCCTGATTATTTGTAGACATTCCTGAACCAGCCATCGCCGTCTTAAAAAGTGACATTCGACCTGATAATGGACCTTGTAATGTAGGTACCACCGGTTGTATCGATAAAAAAGAAAACACCATGCAATTCATTTTGTTGCACCATTGCAGGTTTCATCTGACGTCACACTGGTGCTACCAAATGGTTTCCTAGTGCATACTGCACAATGCAAAGTTCACTGGCGAGGACAAGAGACTGGCCTATCATGTGTAACTCATGGCAAAGTTGGTGTAAACAAGAGTTGTGTGTACACCTGCTCACCCAGTTAGCTCTTAAACCATTGCTATGCAGCAACGTAATCACAATAGATTGTTTTTTACAGAATGGCCTGATCCTGAAAAAGTAACTGTACTGCTAGAAGGCGTGAATGCATCTGTTGATCTACACACACTGGGAGACTTTACATTCACCAGACTAACACCCACACGTCGATTCCCATTCTCCTTTCAGTGTCCCAATGGCAGTCCTCCCGGCCGTTCTGCTGAAGAAACGCTCAAGCAAGTGTATCAAGTGCTTAATGACCAATACTTTAATCCAAGCATGTCAGGGACATCAAGTCAAGCAGGTGGCCACCATCCTACCTGCTCTGAGACAAACACAAACAATGACGAAAATGGCTTGTCTCAGCCATCAGGAGAAAATGATGCAGCACAAAAGCTTTTGCAAGGTTATGACATTGTAAACGGTGTGACTACTAATATATGGTCAATGTCCATGTTGTGTCATATCTGTAGTGTTGTCTTTACTTGAACCGTTCCTTCTTGAAAACTCAAGTGATCACACAGATGAAGAAAACGGAGACAGTCCCTCAGTTATGTGGTACCGATGTACGTCAATAGTGCTATTCAATTCGATTGTTTACAGACTGCATCTAGTTTGATTAATTTCAGCTGTTAATGTGGTGCCACCTAACAGAAATCTCTCATTAACTGACGTTGATGTGTCGTCGGCCAACTATGCTGTTGCCAATGACATCTATCCAGCTTCTACAGGTCAATCAGATCATTGACTGCCATTTCAACAGCATAAACTAAAAGACGAACACCTTTAGGTATTGTAGCACCAAAGCTACTCCAGATGGAAGGTTCAAAGTTTACTACAATGCTGGAGGAGGTTAGAGACAGAGTCATTACTGTTGATAAAGCAGTAGAGAAGGTAACATTCCTACAGTAAGTCGTGTGATCTAGTTAAGTTGACATGTCTAATACAGGGAAGAACATACACATACAACAGGTGCGTAGACATTCAACTGCCTGACCATGTTGCAAATTCAAAGGTAATAAACCTGCTAGCTGATACATAATGCATTTCACATACATCTGTGATGGTTAGAAGAATGACAGTGCAAGTAAACAAGATAAAAGAGCAAAAAGTAAGTGCAAGAAACTACTCAACAACAGTGCTGTAGTCTAGCTAAATTGTTTGCTTTTTTCTAGTAGGCATGAAAGCAGGCAGCAAAATTGCACGTTTTTTCAAACTGAAGAAAGGTTAAACATGCAGCAAAACTTAAAATGTCACACTATCTTACTCTAACTGAATATGGCAGACATGAAAAAGGATGTAAAATCAAACACATCGTCTGAATCTGGATCTATTACTGAAAAGGTAACAGCAACGGAATACTGTAAATCAATAAATGCTCGTAACTACAAATGTTCGTAAACTTCTGCAAACTCTTCCATATGAATTAAATGTTCGCAAACTTCGCTCGTGCGTTTTGAAGACGTGTGTGGAAGTGACGAGGGTCAATCAACGTCTGGGTAGATACCTGCCGATGTACACCTACTATACAGCCATGCACATCGTTTCCAACCAGGAATGTTTGATGGACTAATCTCAATCCCATGGACAAGCAGTGCTGTTAGTCCTGCTATTGCTGCTTGTTATGTTAGTGAGTTTTTCGGACGTTGTTTACATAGTTCATTCAATGAGTCAAGTGGACTTTACTTTTGTGAGTCTAATAGAATGACTATAAAATCAATAAAACCAACTATTAATGGATATTTGAACTACAAAAGTTAGTAAGCAATTCAAGTTAGTAAACAGCATACAAACGTTTATTGATTAGTACTATTCGATTAAACAAGACTAGACATTTCAAAAATGTGTGTCATTTTCTTCATTTATTAATTACTATCATGCGACATCCTGAGATGGCAATTTTGTCTGTGTTGCTATTGCAGCTACAGCAGAGACCACCACACCCACCACCAAAACCAAAAAAGCCAAGAAAACCCTCTAAAGAGCTGGATACGGACGAGAGTACTACATACCACGTCTCTCTGTCATCAGGTATCTCTAAAGATTCCATTGAGTCAGCAGACAAGACGCAAGTTCCGGTGAGATATAAATCAATGGCATTTATACTCAGCACATGAGCATGTCAATTGCTGTTGTTGAATTACAAATAGACTGTAAAATCAGAAGCCCCCATGAAAAGGCTCTCATCTGTTTCCCAGATAGGTGAGTGAATCAGAAACATTGACAATCTATTATAATACACACTACAATGTCTCGTGTTGCATTTGTAATTAGATCGCAAACAGCAACTTGTATCTGAAGAGAGGTATGTAGCCATAAGGAGTGTTGACGACAGCAACCAGGAACCTATCTACATGAATCAGACTGAGATAATAGTGAACAAACAATCAAATTGTAAAGAGCCTCGGAAGGTATACAACTGACATGCAATCATAATGTTAAGTTGTAACTTACAGAGTGTGATCTTGCATGTTCAGAGACATTGGCAAAGTACCCCAAGTAACAACCCTTGCGTTGTTACATTGTGTGATATTGATACTGGTTGGTATATGCCGCCAGCTTGACATGACAGTCATTGAGCTATGATTTATGTTTCTAGACGACGATTTGCCCATAAAACCACGATCTCGAAGACAAAGCATTGACAGTGCATTTTTCTCTGGAACAACTGAAACTGCACAATCACCAAGTCCTGTCTATGAGGAACCACTACGACAGCAGCTGCCACCCATAAATAATGAAAAAGGTACACACACACACACACAGACACACACACACACACACACAGACACACACACACACACACACACACACACACACACACACACACACACACAGTAAAATTACCTGGATGTGATAAAAACACACATTCAAAATAGGATTTCATCTGGCAACAGCATGAGTCAACTCTGCTGAACCCGGAAGTGAAACAGAATACTGAGCAAAGGCAGTGACTGTGTAGTCACGTGATGTGGTTGCATACCTCATGTACTCGCTACTTGTTAAGCTACATAATAACAAATCTAATAACTATAATTGCGACTGCAATAGTCATAGATCAATGACATTTGTTGTTATCAAGATACCGTACTTGCAAATGTACTTTAAAAAGTTCTTGATTGATCATGTTGATTTGCTGCTATTGTACACGAAATTTGAATTGAAAGAATCGTATCAGCATTCCTTGTCATCGTCGGTACATTACTAGTAAACATGCAGCATTCACCACTCTTTCTGATTATCACAGTGTGCAGCAATATTATTACCCATTTTCTGCACCACGTGATAGAATGCCCACATATGGTAATGTATCCATTATTACTCAGTTTTTGACCCATACATGTACTAACACTGCTATGCTTTCTATTTCAAACTGAATAAATCCTAGTCATCAAGTGTCATAAAACTTGTAAGACAGGCCGGTAGCAAGCTAAAAAATGGTATGGCATAGCGCGCGCTAAAAAGGTGTGGTTAATTAACGTGCGTTACGTAAACGTCTGTCAGGGTCTGTCGGTCTCTCAAGCCCTGTGGTATAACTCCAAAACACAACAATCACTTAAAGAAGTGGCAAAGAAGAAGGATAAGTGTTTAAAACTTGCCAAGAATATGAAGTCTTGTTGATTAATTATTTAAATAAAAATATATTTCATCAGCTATGCCTTAATAGTAAGTGGCATTGTCGAACACTGGTGGTTCCGGTGGTCTTGGGAGCTTTGGGCACAGTGCACGCAGGTATTGCACGGTGACTGGACATCATTCCAGGTCATCACAACCTGCAGCACTTACAGAAAACAGTGCTTCTGGGATCTACTCGGATCCTTCATAAAGTCATGTCTTCTTTCTAGACAGCCGTGATGGTCTAAGTACTTCTGAAGTAGGGTTTGCTTCCAGTACTTGTAATAGACTTTACAAACCAGACTGATCTGGTTGAGCACGACAGTTATTCTAGAAGTTTTTATAAATCGTCGACAGATGAAAGTGCCATTTTACGTGCACACACACACACACACACACACACACACACACACACACACACACACACACACACAAAAATCCTAAATGTCAGGAGCTGCCTCTTAGAGGTCATGTCCTCAGCTGTTAAGCTGGGCCCTGCGCACTACTCAGGAAACTCTGGGCCTGCGCTAGCAAACTCCTGGAGCCGGGCCAGGCACTCGCAGGAGCACCAACTTGTGAAGCCAGCTGTGGTGTGAGCACCTGAAGTTTCACCAGGACCCCAGTGGCTGATGTCGTCACAGCCGATGGCCGCTTAGGACCCCAGTCAATGACCAGGTACTCATATATACTCCTAAGTCCAGAGAAGCAAATGTGTGTTAGTTTCTTGCTTAAGGAAATAATGCCATAGCTCGTCATCACTGTGACTTACTGCAACCCTTCAAGGTCCCGGATGTTAACACTCTGTACGATGACTCTCTAACCAACTGACCTATCGCACCACACACACACACACACACACACACGCACGCACGCACACACACACACACACACACACACACACACACACACACACACACACACACACCATAGCCCGGGCTGTCCCTATGGCCCTGAAGACACTGCAAGACCATCACACCATTTTTTTAAATCTGCGTTTTAGCCAACTTATTTACAAAATAAATTAAAAATTTTGTCTAAAATTTTATCTATTAAAATTAACATTTTTGTTAACAACACCTTTGTGACTAATTAGAGCAAACCTTACTACAAACTAGAGTCATACAATACTGATGTCCTTCACTGTGTATATACAGTAAATTTCAAGAAAATGTTAATTTCAATCAAAATATATCAAATAATTACCAGACAATCTGTCAGTTGCTCGACCATGTTCTCACATGTCATAGAGATATTTCGTGACTTCAAACTTGACACTCCTACACCATGCAAAATAGCACATACGTGTACATAAACACCAATACAAAACAAATATAATTAAAAAAATAGAAAAATGATAAAATAGTAAAAAATATATAAAATGAAAAAATATATACAAAAATTAAAAAATTAAAAATAAAAAATTATATATATATATATAAAAATAAGAAATTAAAAATAAAAAAATTAAAAATTAAAATATATACAAAAAGTAAAAAATTAAAAGTGTATAAAAAAGAAATAAAAAAATAAACAATAAAAAAATAAAAAAATAAAAATGTAAAATTAAAAATAAATAAAAATGTATACAAAAATTTAAAAAAATTAAAAATAGAATAAAATAATAAAATATTTAAAAATGAAAATGAAAATATAGAAAATTAAAAAATAAAACTATATACAAAAATAATAATAAAATAGCTATATATTAATTACACATATGTGACACGTGATCTTACTTTGCAATTGCTTGGATCATGTCTAACGAGACAGAACACTAAAACATTGAACAGACAAACAGCATTAGACAACATCGACTCAAGACAATAAGAGATTGCCTTGAATCGCGGTATATCAATTTGGTCGCTGTTTTGCAGGTGTAGACACCCTCTCGAGACGAGACTAGAAATCTACAATCAGAAAAGTTTACTTAGTAAGCCACATCCTCAAGTTGTCAGTATACTACGTAATGTTTACAACACAACAACTGTTATTAAAATCCAAGATGTCACCCTCATTCCACTCATTCTCGTCTCATAATTTTCAGTACCTGTTGCAATAGATCAGCTCGAGATCGTGAAGGTTGTTTGACAATGCTACGGAATATTGCCAGCAGTCTGTTCAGTGGAAATGGCTTTGGTCCTGTAGGGTTATTCTTCTAAACAGTGCGCATGTTAAACATAAACTCAAATGCACATAACAAGGACAGAATACCTTAGATTTTTTGACAGATTTCTTGGAGTGTTTTTGACGCTTGGAGAGTCTTTCCCCTTTCTAAAAATGATTAATTAATTAATTATTATACACGTTTACACACACACACACACACACGAACACACACAGACACACACAGACACAGACACAGACACGGACACACTCACAGACACACACAGACATACACACACACACACACACACACACACACACACACACACACACACACACACACACACACACACACAGACACAGACACACAGACACACACACACACACACACACACACACACACACACACACCACTGCCCATGTATGCATGCACATATAAACGCCACAGAAACTAGCCAAAGAAACAGCTTACTTTGGTAAAGAAACGTTTGTCAGTGTTCATTGGATTGTAAGACGCCAAATATGCAGCAATGAGAAGAAACTTAGAATTGTAGGAAAAATCAAACAGTTCAGCTTTGTTCTCTGTTGATATCACAAAACATCAGAAACGCTTCCAACTCTATGTGATAAAGTTCAATGTAACCTTGGTGAGAGTGAACTTGAGGAAGAAAGAGATGATTCATTGCACTCTTGAAGTGAGGTTCAATGTTGGCCCACAAATGTTTGGTGTCTGTCTCATTTACTAACATAAAAGTTGCGAATACAAACACACACACACACACACACACACACACACACACACACACACACACACACACACAAGTCTGTTGTGTTATTATGATCAGATAGCTAAGCCTCATAGCTAGTGTGTGAGTCAAGTTGTTGTCAAGAAACGAGGCATCCTTACCTTGTCCATTCAGAACAGGTCCAATGTACTTTGGAAATAAATTTCTAGCCTAACAAGGTGTATATAGCAATAAGTATACACAGACTGTCGTCATCATGTGACTGTAAACATACTAGATGTCTCCATTCATTCAAGTCAGAGCAAGCAATTTGGAAGACACGACAAAGGAGATTGATGAATCTCTTAAAGAGACTTTGAGGTTGATCCGATGGACATTCAAGCATTAAGATTGAAGTAACATCAGCTAAAGAAAGAAACAATCAAGAGAACAGACAAAGAGAAAAAACAAATAAACAGACACAGAGACAGACAGACAGACAGACAGACAGACAGACAGACAGATGACAGACATACATCCAAATGGACGGACAGACAGACAAACGACAGACACACAGACAGATAGACAAACGGACAGATAGACAAACAGACAGACACACACAAACAGACAGATAAACAGACAGACAAACAAGACAGACAGACAGACAGACGGACAGACAGTAGTATTTAGTTGCTTTGCTTAGAAGGTGTATAATAGTTCAATGTTTAAAAATATATGTATTGACAGGCAGACAGACAGACAGACAGACAGACAGACAGACAGACAAACAGACAAACGGACAGATAAACAGACAGACAGACAGACATGCTCAGCACACATGACACACACACACACACACACACACACACACACACACACACACACACACACACACACAACTACCAAAACAAAGTTACACCTCCTCTTCTAAAGCTGTATGAGCAGTCGACTCACCAATGCTGTAGTTTGGAAAGTAAAGTGTGACCGGATGGGGAAATCCCGTCTCACAAAAGAACGTCTCCCAACTGACACGACTGATTAAAACCACACATACATTAGCACCAGTCTACAACACAACGTTTCATTTGACAATTACAGAAATATATCTATATGTAACACTCAATACTTACAAGCTCATTTAAACGTAGAAGCACTGAGAGAACGCTTGAATCCATATCTCTTAGTCTCTCTGCTCGATCAACCACAACGTAAACCGTCTCATCTCTGCCTGACTCTCCAATAACTCTTTTAAAAACACGGAGAAAGTCACTGAGATTAGTACACGAACTGTAGCTGCTGTATCCATTAGATTTTGATAAAATTGTTCCTATGCAATAGAATTATCAAAACGTATTCAATGTGTCTTCATTTCACCCACTGTTACCTGATAATTGGTTAAGAATGGCTTCGGTTAGAAGTTGCATTGAGTGACACTCCAAACAGTCAACAAAAGCGCGTAAACCCTAGAGAATGCCAGATCATTAAAACATTTCATGAAGAACAAAGATGAACACACACAAGCGTGCGCACACACACACACACACGCATGGACACACATATGCACACATGCACACATGCATGCACGCACGCACGCACACACACACACACACACACACACACACACACACACACACACACACACACACACACATTGTCTGAACAAAATTATTGATTCATTGTACACCATCTGTGCACGTAAACTAGATATACAAAACACAAGTCCTGGCTCTCTTTTGTCTGTCTGTCTGTCTTCCTACATATTGTGTGTGTGTGTGTGTGTGTGTGTGTGTGTGTGTGTGTGTGTGTGTGTGTGTGTGTGTGTGTGTGTGTGTGTGTGTGTGTGTGTGTGTGTGTGTGTGTGTGTGTGCGTGCATATGCGTGCACGCATCTACCTTCTACATTTCTGTTATCTGTCTCAGTATTTATGTCCGTTTCATCCACTAGTCTGTTCATTTCCATTCGTTCATTCACCTATCTGTTTGCTGGTTTGTCAATCTGTCTGTCTTTACTACAGTGGTTGTCCACATTTCTTCCCGTCATACGCTCCATACATCTAATAATGTAACTCTAAACCAAACGCTCCCGGTGCCACATTTGCAAGGCGTACCTGATATTGTTCTAGAACAGAATGGACAACTACTGTCTTGCCAGATGCCGGTGGACCAGAGACAAATACAGCAGGAACTATAGCTTGACCACCAGGCTATCAGCACACACACACACACACCAACCAGCCATACAAAAAACAAGAGACAACTGTTGCATTTCTTTGTAACTTACTTCACCAAACAATGACCGAAGAAGTCGAATCTCATTTGACCTTCCTGGAAATGACTTAAAAAGATGGTCTAAAGGCCAGATGTCTCCAGACGCCATCTGATCTTCCAGTTCCACATCATTCTGACTTAGTTCATCTGTGCTTTTATTTGACTTGCTAAGCTCCTCATCAATGTCAGCTGTTGTGTTAACAAATCCGTCTCTGTCCTCCGTCTCACTCAATGTGTCGTCGATTGTATTTTTATCTTCTGTAGTATTGTCTTCATCCGGCAATACTTTGCATCTCTCCTCATCATCCGTTGTACTATCAGCTTGAATATCATCTTCTGTGGTAACCTTACTCATACCCTCCATTCTATTTTGTTGCAGACATTCGTCGTCACTACTCTCACCTTCTAGTTTACTCACACTCTGCCTGTGTGTTTGTCTGAGTCTTGTAGATCTCTTCGCGTTTCTAATATTTTGTCTACTTCCTTTTCTTGTTACAATATCTTCTTTACTGCCACTTTGCTTGACATCCTTCAATCTGGATCTTTTCTTTCTTTGTTCATCTGTATTGCTGTTTCTATCTGTTCTTCTGTGCTGATTTACAGAACTCCTTGCGATTACGTCGTCTTCACTTTCGCTTGTTTCACTCTTCATCTTCCTTTTCCTACCACGACGTGTCCTCAAACGAGAAGTCACAACTATCTCGTTTCTCTGACCTT
The DNA here is from genome assembly GCF_963422355.1 of Corticium candelabrum. Classification (NCBI taxonomy): domain Eukaryota; kingdom Metazoa; phylum Porifera; class Homoscleromorpha; order Homosclerophorida; family Plakinidae; genus Corticium; species Corticium candelabrum. The sequence goes on along the minus strand of NC_085097.1, from coordinate 7,117,599 downwards.
GTCTACTTCCAACTCTCTGTCTGTCAGGTATTGTGACAACACGATGACTTGCATCGTCCTCACAGTCACTCGGTGGGAATTCATACATATCTGTGTCTTGAGTCTCTATTTCAGGAAAACTAAAAATGTCCTTTCTCTGCTTGCTCTCAACCTGACAAGAGAATGACAGCAAATTTTAAGTACTGTGCCAGTGGAGATCAGATTACTTGTGCCCCCAGCAGTTAGGGTGAAAGACTGGTTTCGAGGTTCATATCCCAATTTTGATCAAACTCCTTATAGATAGTGCACAGTGTACTGCCTTTATGATTAGCTACTACCCACTAGTGACAAAACGTACAATTTTGGCAATAAACATAATCTCAAATAAACCCTCATTCACTTCTCCTAGTTAACCTAGAGGCAACCTTCTTGGTCTGCCTGATTTGCATATAGTGCAGCAAACTTTGAGGGGGGAAATAACTAATAACCAAAGATCTATCACATGCACACACACACACACACACACACACACACACACACACACACACACACACACACACATGGAACCTGGAATTCCGCCATACTATGGGCTTCGGCATCGCAGAAGTTTTTGCCAAGAAGAGCGGTCATTGGCTTGTGACGGGTCAATATTCAATGACACCAGGTCTCGTTGAATGATATCAATCCACCCGTTCTCTGGACCATGATGAGGGCGTTTCACATTATGCAACTTGCTTCTCAGCAACAAATTTTGTGGACGAGAGACGTTCATCTGTTGTAAATGACCAAGCCACTGCAATCTTTGATGTTGAATTTGACGTTCAATTGGTTCATCCTTGGCAGATTTCAAATTGAAGGAATTTCTTATCTTGTTCAGTCTTGACACACCCAAGATAGATCTAATACAGCACATATGAAAAGTGTTCAGTCTTCAAATATCTTCTTGAGTGATTGCCCAAGTCTCACAACCATATAGTAAAACTGGCATCGCTAGTGACATAAAGACTCTCAGTTTTGTGTTCTTGCTAAATCCTCAGTTTGTGAACACTCTACGTTTCCAAGAACAGAAAGTTCTGCTAGCTTTCTGAATACGTTCAACAACCTCTGGGTGACAATCCCCCGACTTAGTCACAATGCTGCCCAAATAGCAGAATTCAGAAACATTCTCTAGAACGCGACCAGCAATTGAGATGTTTGCTTCTTCAACACCAATACTCAGGATTTTAGTTTTGTCAGTGTTGATTCGCATACCCCATTTCATACATGTATCATGGAAAGCATTCACGATCTGCTGCAACTCACTATTTGACGTACCTATTAGGGCCAAATCATCAGCATACATGGGAGTTTTGATCTTATGTGTCCCATCAGGTTTTACACGATAATTCATGAGCAGGCCACAATCTGTTTTGTAAGCAATCTCAATGCCACCACCCTCAAACTTGTCCAGAGTCTCACGCATAATTCTGTCCATTCTGAACAAGATTGGAGACATCACACACACACACACACACACACACACACACACACACACACACACACACACACACACACACACACACACACACAAACACACACACACACACACACACACACACACACACACACACACACACACACACACACACACACACACACACACACGCTGTACAGTCATGCTGCTCAACTGTAATGAAACTGTACAGCAGCTTATGTTTGCCTACATTGAATGAACCAACTCTATACTCAAATTTAAAAATAGGTAATTTACTAAAACGTCTGTCTGACGTTGGAATGCAGTTCAACTTACATACAAACTGCGCACGTCTATCTACTACATTGTCAAAAATCGACAAAGTCATGGACTGACCTGAGGTGGCACAAGACTCCTTCGTGACGACCGAGTCGTTATCCTAGATCGACGAAACGACATTGGTGCATGCAGATTGTAGCTATACATTCCCGGATGTTCTTTGCTGAGTGCACGTGACGAATTTTCCAGCGCTTTTTCGGAAATTCAGGGCTGCAATAAGTGTGTTATTAATGTACTTATTATGTGTTAAGTGGAGCTAGTAAATTAATCAATATTTGGATTTTAAAAATTTTAAAGGAAAAATTAATTAAAGTTTGTGATGTTGTGTAGTAGTATGACTAAGTAATGCCAACGAGTGTCCAGCTCCACAGCCTATTGCCAGTGTTCTGTAAGACTTGACATCAGTCTCTGTGATAGTGACTGGAGAAGGAGAGTTGCGGTTGATAGCATCACCAGTACCACACATTCCATGTTCATTCCAACCCCAACTGACAAGACGACTGTCATCTAAACACAAAATGGAGATGGAATAGTAGATTAGCATACGCACGCACGCACACAAACACAAACACACACACACACACACACAGACAGACAGACAGACACAGACACAGACACAGACACAGACACAGACACAGACACACACACACACACACACACACACACACACACACACACACACACAGACACATACACAGACACAGACACAGACACAGACACACACAGACACACACACACACACACACACACACACACACACACACACACAGACACAGACACAGACACACACACACACGCACAGACACGCACAGACACACAGACACAGACACAGACACAGACACAGACACACACACACACACACACACACACACACACACACACACACACACACACACACACACAATGCACATATTACTCATCACAGCTAAATTGTGCTCTGATCCGCAACACATCTGCAACAAACATATTCGTCAGTCAGACATCATGAACAAGCTAGAATTCACATTGTACGTGTACCGTACTTTTTGGACTCCTTTCAAACACTCCACTTCAGTTGGCGTACAAATGGTCGAAGGTAAGTCTTCAAATGTTACTCCCAATTGACCATAATCAGCTCTACCCCAAGCAAACACCCTCCTCTCATCTACACATCACACGCAATGAGTGATATGCACACACGCGCATGCACCCACACACACCCAGACACCCAAACACACAGACACATGCAGACACAGACACAGACACAGACACAGACACAGACACAGCCGGACACAAACACACACACACACACACACACACACACACACACACACACACACACACACACACACACACACACACAGACACAGACACAGACACACAGACAGACAGACAGGCTTGGATTGCCCATCTCTCTGTCACATTGGTCAGAGGCATGCAACTGCAGTGCACCACTGGATGACAGCGGATACCACCTACTCACATGCAAGACCGGTGGAGGCCCTATTTGGTCTCACGAATCAATTGCTGGGGTGTGGTCTGAGTGCCTTAGGAGCCTCCAAATCCACCATCGACGGGAGCCAAGGAACAGATATGTCACTTCAGATTGCAGGCCTGACATTGTCATGTTCGATTCTGAATCAGCTTCCAACCTCGACCTGGACATCTCTCTAGCCCACCCTTGGAGTGCGGATGCATTTCCAAGCTCTGCTGATAGAACAGGCGTCGCTGCTAAACAACGTGAGAATAGGAAGGCGGCAAAATACAGCCAACAAAAGCTCCCTGGGACTTCAGTTCTCAAAGCCATCCCCTTGGTATTCGAACATTTCGGTGCATGGGGAGAAGAGGCCAGGAACTTCTTGTGAAAGCTAGCAGCTTTCTCATCAGACGAAGTTGGTCAGCCAAACGCACCGGAATTTGTGGACTTCTGGCGTAAACGCTTTTCAGTGCAGCTGCAAAAGTGCAACGCACGGGTCATTCAGAAGAAATTGAATGTGTTGTGTGGTGGGTGTCAGATTCCCGAGTCACTCAGCACTCAATTCTTTTATCATTAGTGTACTTTTAGTTGTCTCTTTTGCCTCAGAAAATATGTATACACTTACCTATGAACACTATAAAGCATTTAGCTTTAGTCGAGTAGTTTCTGCTGTGATGTATGATAGTGTGATTGTAAGAAATAAATGATGACAGACAGACAGACAGACAGACACAGACACAGACACAGACACAGACACAGACACACACAGACACAGACACACACACACACACACACACACACACACACACACACACACACACACACACACAATGTCCATAAAACCTACTGACTTGAGACAGCAAACGAATGGCTCCATCCACAATAAACTTCCGTCACACAAACTTGTTGTATAGAACCACAAATCTCAGTAGGCACACTGACAACATTCTGAGCCCTCTCGGACTGACTAGCAGCCCCAGCAACAGCTCTACAACAACTTGACTTTGACTGACTTTCTCTACTAACGATATCAGATGGTTGACAAATGCCACATTGTCCATGACGATTGCAGCCCCATGCAAATAGCCTACCATCGTCTGCTCATCACCAAAAACAGACAAACTTAATGGAATGTTTGACGTTGTGAAAACAGTAGGAGTACCAGACACAGCAACAGAATGGTAAAAACCGGCAGAAACTTGTTTCAGAAAAACTCCAGATGGAAACATCACTACAACGTATGCAATAATTAGTTTTGCAGAATTTATGAAAATGACAAACAAACATAAAAACGAAAGCAGTAAAGTAAATCTAAAAAACAAACTGATTGACTTGAATTAAGTTAATAACAAGATCACCATGCTCATGCTTATTGTGCAAAGGCGTAGTGTGACCTCTAGAAATGGGTGGCTAAACTTCACGATTCTATGGGGCACGCCCATTTTTATAGACAGACCCATTTTTATTGGCTTCTAATTGACTGATATGGTAGAATAAGTGGGAATGGAAAAAGGGTGGTGTATATACTATATACAGTTTTGGTCCTCACACGTATTTCCACAATTTTGTGACCACGGCTACTAATGATGGGGCTACAGCCTGGTCTAGCCGATGCCGCGCTATGCTCCTGTATTGTGTCACTATACCTTGTGTTGGTAATGCTTGTTTAGTTTCTCTGCCTGTGTCCATTCCCAGCTGTTGTCTCTTGTTATTCCCCCAAGCCCACAGTGTACCATCATCTACAACACATTGCATGTACTTACATGGACACACACACACACACACACACACACACACAAACAAACACACACAAAAACAAACACAGTGACACACACACAAACAAACAAACAAACACACACAATGACTCACACACACGCGCACACACACACACACACACACACACACACACACACACTGCAACCCTTAATTGACATGACAAGCTCGTAAGGCTTTAGAGTGCCTGTCTGCCAACTTTTTTTTGCCAACATAAAAATGTTCATTAGGTTACCTGCTATTGCTAGAGAATGTCTCACACCTGCTGCAGCAGCAATTGTTCCACATGCTGGCAAATTCTAACACAACATTGCATGGCAAAACATGTAGAAACAAATGCCTCAAACAAACACACAGCAACTTTTGTTGGTACGCTGCATTGCTTGTTTGGCACGTCAATGCCTAGTTGACCATAACAATTGCTGCCCCACGCCAAGACATCTCCATTGTCTACAGAAAGAGCCTGTGATACAACCTGTGATACCTTCTTGTTCTAGTTGTGTGTGTGTGTGTGTGTGTGTGTGTGTGTGTGTGTGTGTGTGTGTGTGTGTGTGTGTGTGCATGTGTGTGCAGATGCACTAAAACTCACCCATAATTGCCAGTGTGTGATTCCATCCACATGTGACACTCCGTACTTTCATAACACAAGGAACACGTGTCAGCATCACAACGTCGTCACCTCCACAGTAGCCCAAACCCAACTGACCGTCTCGATTCCAACCAGCAACAAACACACACCCGTCACCTAAATAAGCCAACACACAACTCAAGCCATAACAATTAATTAATTAGCAATATAAATAAATAAATAAATAAACAAAAAAATCAAAAAATAATAAAAATAGAAATAGATAAATAATATATATTATATATAATATAAAAATTATTCAAAAATAAATGTTTGTACTGCAGCTATTGCATTGTGTTACCTGTCACTATAACTGTGTGTCCTGCACCTCCTGTAATTTGACTGATTGATTCAAGATTGAATAGTTCATGTGGTATGACACATTGTGTGGGCACTGTCTCATCATGTTTATGTTGAAGGCACAATTGGCTGTAACTGTTTGCACCCTACACACCAACACTTGCTTCTAATAGATTAATTTATAATAAAATTATAATAAAATTATTGAATAAAAATTAATTAATAAATAAAAATAAAATTAATAAATATAAATAAAATAAATAAATAAAATAAAATAAAATAAATTATATTAATAAATATAAAAATAAAAATTAATATATGAAATAGAATAAAATAAATAAATAAAATTAAATAATCAATAAATAATTAATAAAATAAAATAAATTAAATAGTAAAATAAATTAAATTAAATAATTAATAGAATAAAATAAAATAAATTAAATCAAATCAAATAATTAATAAAATAATATTAAATAATAAACAGTTATCATACACAATTAAATAAAATAATAAAATAAATTAAATTAAATCAAATCGAATAATTAATGAAATAATATTAAATAATAAACAGTTAACATACACAATTAAATAAAATAAAATAATAAAATAAAATAAATTAAACCACATAATTAATAAAATAATATTAAATAATAAACAGTTAGCATACACAATTAAATTAAATAATAAAATAAAATAAATTAAATTAAATCAAATAATTAATAAAATAATATTAAATAATAAACATTTAACATACACAATTATATTAATTAATAAAATAAAATAAATTAAATCAAATAATTAATAAAATGATATTAAATAATAAACAGTTAACATACACAATTAAATTAATTAATAAAATACAATAAAATAAATTAAACCAAATAATTGATAAAATAATATTAAATAATATACAGTTAACACACACAATTATATTAATTAATAAAATAAAATAAAAATTAAATAGTTAATAAAATAAAATAAAACAGTTAACACACCAAACACTTGTCTCTATTAATTAATTTATAATACAATTTTAATAAATTATATTAATTAATAAAAATTACAATAAAATAATAAAATAAAATAGAATAATAAAATAATAAAATAAAATAAAATTAAAATAATAAACAGTAAACACACACAATTAAATTATTAATTAAAAAAATAAAAATAAAAAGTAATAAAATAAAATAAAAAATTAATAAAATTAACACACCAAAACTTGCTTTTAATAGACTAATTTATAAATAAATTATAATAAAATAGAATAAATTAATAAGCAGAAAATAAAGATAAAATAAGTAATAAAAAAGAATAACAAATAATTATAATAAAATAACACAATAAAATAAACAATAAATTAATCATAATAAAAAGTAAAAATAAGTAAATAATTATATTAAAAATACAAAATAATAAAAAATTAATTATAATAAAAATTTTTTAAATAAAAACAATGGAGACATTGAAGACTTAAAAATTACGCTAAACCAGCATTTTGTACTACAGCATTAAGAGTTACTTTTACCATATATTTTCATTTATTTATATATTCACACTTGCAAGTGTAGCAACGATGCAAACCTACTTGTAGCAAATTCATACTTACCCACGCGTAAAGACACATTCCATTCCCTTCAAGCACAGACTTTTGTGCTTCACTACTCGTCATCGCATCATCATCATCATCATCATCAGAAGGACGGCACTTGCACTCGAGTCGGACGTCACGTGATGTGTTATACGGGACCTCAATCAGAAGCTACTCTGATTGGCTACACACTGTGACGCCACATTCAAACGTCGTTCGTAGAATGAAGACCGAGTGAGTAAAATTCTGAACAAACCTATGGCTACAGCGGCACCGGAAGCAAGATTTCTTAGTAAGCCATCGTCTCACACGCTCCAAACTCAATTTCGAATCAAACAAAAAATTAAAATTTTTATTTTATTTATTCCAGCGTCTGAAGACAGCAGTCTTAGAGATTCGCAGCTAAACAAGAGTTTGACGAGCATAGAATGGCTCAACGAGCTAGAGCCGACCTCTCTGCTAACGTCACAACTTACGTCATCGCGTGCAAACCCTTGCAAACGCCCTGCAGCGTCTGACGCCAATGCAGAGCCTGCAAAGAAGCGCAAGTCTACGGAGAGCACGGGCACGACGCCTCCTCATCTGCAGAAGCCGCCGTTTAGCTATGCAACGCTCATAGCATTTGCAATCAACAGTGGCCCGGATAAACGTATGACACTGAGTCAGATCTATGAATGGTTGGAGACGAACTTTCCGTTTTTCAAAACGGCGAAATCGGCTTGGAAAGTGAGTGTTAATTTTTAAAAAAATTAATGCGTAGAAATGGAATGTTGAGTGGTAGGGGATTTCCCTGTTTGTACGACCGGAAGTTGTAATTAAATTTGTGGCTGTTGTGTGCATGTACAGGAAGTATTTGTTGTTGTGATTTAACGTTGGTTGGTATTTTGTAAGGATAGATTGTTAGTTAGTTAGTTAGTGAGGCAGTTGCTGTTGTGTTTAATTAATTGAATTTAAATTGATTAATTGATAAAATGGATGCTGTTGGTTGGATGGTGTATGTGTATGGAGAGATGATGAGAGACGATGTAGATATGAAGTGAGAGAAATTGGCAAGTAATATACTGTAGACAAACACACACACACACACACACACACACACACACACACACACACACACACAGCGACACACACCACACACACACACACACACACACACACACACACACACACACCACACACAGCGACACACACACACACACACACACACACACACAGCGACACACACACACACACACACACACACACACAGCGACACACACACACACACACACACACACACACAGCGACACACACACACACACCACGCGCGCGCACACACACACACACACACACACACACACACACACACCACGCGCACACACACACAGCAACACACACACACACACACGCACACACACACACACACACACACACAGCAACACACACACACACACAGCAACACACACACACAGCGACACACACACACACACACACACACACACACACACACACACACACACACAGCGACACACACACAGCAACACACACACACACACACACACACACACTCACACACACACACACACACACCTCCCTATTTCGTATTCATTCATACATCTTTCCTTCCAGAATTCTATTCGTCACAATCTCTCCCTTCGTAACACTTTCGTCCGTGAAAGACGCCTCCCACACGACCTAGGCAAAGGCTCCTACTGGATGATCCGACCAGGAGAAGAAGAGAAAGTCCTTCAGACGACATTCCGTGAGCTTCGACAGCAGCAATCATACAGACAAATCCAACTGCACCCACAACTACAAGCAAAAGGAACGACAAAGTTCACTCCGATATTGCCACGCATGCCAGTCATTCCACTACAACTGGACTATGGAAATTCTTTCACGTCGATGATCAACCAACATTTACTACAACAACAACAACAACAACAACAACAAATGTATCTCAACGTCCCACTTAGTCTAGATGCGAGACCGAGAGAACGTCTCATTATGCCCAACGGGTCAACAACGCCAGTTCATCATCCACATCCGAGTGAACACACGAGGGACGAATTAATCATGCACGAATGCAAAGTGGTCGGAGAGGGAGGCGAGGGGTTGGTGAACGACCACACTTATTGTAGCATGCTATTTCAGTATAAAAGTGAGCACATTGACAATGACATGTTTGAGCATCCGGACCCCTATTTCGGAGACTTCATATCCGACATCAACAGGAGAGACTCGTCGCCATTCAATCGGTCGACGCCGACCAAACAAATCAGTCCAAACTTTTTCTCTCCAAGAGTATCCCCGGATGATGACGTCATCAAATCAGAATTTGGAGATATAAATGCTTCGTTTACATTTACATCAAATGGATTGATATCGACTCCGTGGAAATACGATTTTGTCATGACGTCGTATCCTAACACGCCGATACGTACAGGACTGACTCCGACGAGAGGCATCGACTACGAGGACTACGGTTCACTGAAAATGTTAGGATTGTCCGGTCTAACGCCATTCAAGTCGACCGAAATCGAGAACGACTCACTCAACGTTTCCGGGCTTGAACGACTGCTTGACATGTAAATATCATCTTTCTCTTGTTTGGTTGATAACAAATTGCGATGAAGTTTTGTTCATATTTATATTGCATATTTTTATACAACAGCGGCGAGTACCGTAGTGTACTCCTTTCAATCGTTTATATTCTTGAATATTGTGTGTGTATGTAGCTCAACTGATCAAACTTCCATGACAATAGTATTGGTTTTTGTTAGTACTTGAATACAGTAACTGGATAGGAAAGAATGTTAGTGTGTACTGTGAGATATGGTTGGGTGATAACCTTCATGACTAGAGATTTGTTGACTGCTGGTCCCTTCTAGTCTGCCCATGTGTTCATCGTTAGTCGTGTGCATGTGTGTGTGTGTAAGCATGTGTGTGTGTGTGTAAGCATGTGTGTGTGTGTGTGTGTGTGTAAGCATGTGTGTGTGTGTGTGCATGTGTTGTGTGTGTGTGTGTGTGTGTGTGCGTGCACGTGTGCATGCGTTGTGTGTGTGTGTGTGTGTGTGTGTGTGTGTGTGTGTGTGTGTGCATGCATTGTGTGTGTGTGTGTGTGTGTGTGTGTGTGTGTGTGTGTGTGTGTGTGTGTGTGTGAGTGAGCATGTGTGTGTTCACATGTGTGTGTGTGTGCGCGCATGCGCGCGCACGTGAGCACGCATGCATGCATGTGTGTGTCCCAAATTCAAACTCACAGCACAACATGTTAATACACTCCAACTTCTTAATTAATATCAATTATCAACTTCGTACTGCTACATTATAATACAGTAACACAACTTGTGATTACCACTAAAGAGAGAAAGAGTATGTCAAACAGTCTGTGTACATACACAATACCATACACCGTACTGTACACACACACAACACGAACACACACACTCACACGGTGATGACCTACCCAGCCCCACACATTAACATCACAATTCACTATATGTCGGATGCATCTCTTATCTTCATACTGTTGCGACAATATCTTAGCTTCTAAAACTCCGGTATAACCTTAGCAGAGGACACCACGTCTTCGCGTCGTCCTTGAAGCGTTAAAGCACACATATCGTGTTCTCCTCCTCTAGATACAGCGTTCTCTTCACAATCGCTGACCGTCTCTCCTACAGCAATCTGTACAGTGACCGCGCCTTCCGGCATTGTCTTCTGTCTCTCCTCGCTCTTGATAGCAACTACATCTGTCAAGTGATGATGCAAGTTGACTTCGTTCCTTGATGCTTCTACGAGGGTTGCTCCGTTGGTGTTTCTGTTTCCGTTGAGGGGTTGCATGATTCTCGCCTGGAGGACTTCCGTAGCAGCGGCCATGCTTTCTGGGTTAAGACCGTGGAGAGCGAGGATGTTGTGAGGATCGTTGCCTTTCGTTTGGAAGCGGCCGCCCTCACCTCGTCGTCGATTGAGTGCATGTTTGTGTCTTGATTCGTGGAGGTATTTCTAGAGACAAACCTTATGAGACATCAATGTGTGTGTGTGTGTGTGTGTGTGTGTGTGTGTGTGTGTGTGTGTGTGTGTGTGTGCATGTGTGTGTGTGTGTGCATGTGTGTGTGTGTGTGCGCACGCGCGCGTGTGTGTGTAAGCAGCATGTCTGTCTCCTTGTTTGTCCATTTTACTCGTTCACACACATCACCACTCACTCGTCTCGCTTTCGGCAGCTTCCCCTCAGCCTCCAACTTCGCCCTTGCTTGTCTCCTCTTCAGAATCCGATGATACTGTTTAGCATTCACATACAATGGCTCCTCCTCCATCACCTCACCCGGCAACTGCATTCTCGGTATTCCACCCAATCCTGGAGCATTGGCCATCATCATCACCATCCCCGGATTGGCTGCACCAGGAGAAAGTGACGTCATACTCGCAGGGAGTGTTTGGATCGGCGTGATGTAATTGGTTGTCTGAGTGACAGGCAACGTCGCCTGATTGGTCAAGTTTGCGTGGTAGTACTCGCCTCCCGATTCGGCACTTGGAAAGAAAATGGTCTCTTGTCCTTGTTGAGGGTGTATGAGCTGCGTTGAAGCGTTTCTTTCTCCGTCGAGCGTCGCTTGTTGGTCCCCGTGACCGTGAGGGGGTCCTCCGGGGGCGCCGGATGTGTGAATTACGGTTGTTAGCTGTTGATGGCCTTCAGAGGCTGACATGACTGCTCCCGTTTCAGAATAATGTTCCATTCTTGCGTTCGCCAATTCTCAGAGAGATGGGTGAACGCTGGGCGCACGTAGTCGCGTGCTTGTAGTAGACGCGGGTCGATGAAAGCGAGCGCGCACGTTTTGTCTTGTCTAGCTAGTGGTGGGTGTACGAGCTTGTGTAAAAGCAAATACTAAACTACTTTAGTACTTAAGTTGATTAAGTATTATAGCGCCTCACATCTCAACAACAAATGAATTCAAAAAAAACCCATCAATGTCAAACATTTAGCAATTGCTTCAATGATTCACTAAACACTTGGCTAAAAACACTTGCCATTGTAGACAATACGCAATGCACTACATGTATGTAGCTCTAAGCAGTAGCTACAACATAAACAGTTTGAGTTAGCTAGACTACCAGCAAACAACTTCATGGTTCATAAACAGCAACTATAAATGCTGTTATACTTTCTAGTTATGCTATCAGTTTTGGCACTTCAATAGCAAACTGGGAAAGAGCAGTTCCATCCTTCCTCAATTCCCGTCTGCTTTTTTCTTTCAGTACCATGGTCTTTGATTCTGGATTTTCTTCCTCCAGCACGAGATATCGATCACGCTTCAGGAGCCACGTCTCGCGCATCAACAAGAATGAGCTGTTTTTCCACTGTGACAAAGGAACCAGATCTCTTGTGCCAGGACATGCCAGAAGAAATGACACTTGTCCATCATAAGTTGGGTTTGTGCCTGCATATACGAGTTCAGTCTTTGTGTCTGCTGTGATATATCGACCTCCATCCTCACGAATACGAAACTCGCATTCGAATTCATCGGGCAACCCAAACACGGCGGCAGGAGTAAACGTTTCTGGCAGTTCAATGCAAAATTGAGTTGCCTCTCTGACGTTTTGAGTTCCTTCAATCCTTCGAATCCTTCCATCGGCTGGAACCTTGAGGTAATACTTGTTGTTCTTGATGAAAAATGGTCCTAATAATACAGAAATCATTTAAATCAATTTATAATATCTGTTAATATAGTACTAATAAACTGCATGTTTATAAATACATGAAAGTAACTCATCACACTTACCTCTGCCTTGCAAGTAATCTCGGCATGCAATCTTGACATCTTCTTGCCACTTGACATCTCGAACAAGTTCCCAAATAGGACTAATTTCGTAGGCAATTGTTTTCTCGTGCATCGGCTCCACCGTAAAGGGTTCGTTCAATTCAACTTTTCGCAGCAGATCTTGATGAATAATGACCGTCAATGATTGACTTCCACTCATTGCCAATGCAGCAAACTTCTGCTTGCAAGTCAGCTCCAGGCTTGCACTGGCTTCTGGTGCAGTTACAGAGAGATCAGCATCTAAATCCAGCTCTTCATTTTCTGCCCACATTTGAGAGCTCTTTGTTTCATAAACCTTTGCTCCCAGCTTGACAGATGAGATGTAGTGAGTAACACCTCTATTCTTTCTTGCCACGACATCTCGAGCAATCATCAGACGATCACGGTCACTCAGATCTCTCCCTGTAATTGCTCTCACCTTCTTTTCCTCATTTTGTAAAAGCTCTTCCAAGCGAGTCTGCTTCTCACCCAGTCGACCAACATCAAGTCTTACATTCCTCGTGTGTATTTCATATCCTCGAGCTTCCATCATCACTTGTGACGTATTCTGGCGAAGACTTTTCATGCCAAAGTGGATTGACACTACTTCGTTGACTCGCCCATCGACAGTCATTTTCAGCTCTTTCTGCAGTTGATGAATCGACCAGATTGTAGTCTCAAAATTATTCGCACCACTCCCCAATGCAGACACTTCCACAGCGCTTCCATCAAACTGCACCTGTTGAAGCAATGCTGTGTTTGGGTTGGTTGCATCGATGCCCAGTCCAAGTCCCTCCCTCTGTAGGAGCTCAATGCTAATGACTTCTTCACTGGTAGACATCCCGGACAGACAGATGCAGACGTACTGAGCAGTTGTGGCTGAGTGAGCTCTTTTGTAGACAACGAGATCACAAGATTCACACGCCAACACATGAAGCTACCAGTGCAGACCAGTCAAGACTAGTAGTTGGTAAATTCTGACAAAGATATATTGATGAGTAAGCGTAGGCGTTAGAGTAGAACAAATATCGTGTCTAGCTAGATCGATCTAGTAATGCACGTGCCTAGGGTGGCCGGCTCGCTAGGGCTGTGTGTTTTGCAGTCTAGCCCTATGCATACATTTAGAGATTTATTTTCAACCGCTCTAAGCAAAGGCTTTATGCACATAATCATCGTACCAGGCCTACTGTACAACCTTCTATGAACTCAATTTGTCACACATTGATATCAAACTGATAAAAGGCAAGTAAATTTTTGATTTTTGCTTTCATGTCTGCTTTCTTTTCTAAAACATTCTCTTGATTCTAATAGTTACTCCAACAATATCATCAGCCATCTCTAGTTAGGGTCCTGAGACTAGGGAATGTCTCTAGGTGTCTCAAGTTTCTAGTTCGTCAACAGGATGTTTTTAGCTTGTAGCGTCTGGATTTTTCCTGTCAGAGATTCTGCAATGAATGGACACTATCATATCAATTTATGATTATCAAGTTTAAACAAGTCTGAGGCATTCAATCTCCAAATCTAATCTGGAGAATGTACACATGTGCATGCATGCCTACTAGTAGATCCTCCCACTTCAATTTGTTGTTGACTGATTGACTGCAATTTCAAAGTAACTACGTGTAGTACTCATCACTCAGTAATGAAATACAGTCCTACAACAAAAGGGTGTAAATCCTTTCTGGTTTGCCGTGCATGTGCACCTTGATATCCACATTGCATGATTTGCAAACACTTGAAACCTTTAATTCATTACTTACATCCTTCGCCACACTCAGCCACTTACACTTCAGTGTCTCATATTTTCTATCTATTTGCATGTTTCATTCTACAACGTGCTGCCGTGCTACGTAGTTGCTGGTGTTGTCAACTGCATGATTCTCTTGCGCTGAAGACGTCGCCATTGGCCGGTCTTGTAGTTCATTTCAAACAAGATCTCGATGATAATTCTTTGCTCTGCTCCCTCGGTTTTCACGTGTTCTTCTGTTTGATTGAGAAGAACAGTGACAAGTTCACCTTGATTAGGATATGGATTTTCTAAAAAGAAATACAACAGAAATTACGGACTCTCAGACATAATTAAATAGTCAATCACATTGTTGTGTTTATAAATAATTATTTTGAAAAATAAAATGCATAAGACAAACAGTCAAGCTGACAAACAAACAAGTTGAAAAGTAAATAGACAAACAATTAACCAGAAACACAGACAGACAGACAGATAGATACACAGACAGACAACCAGACAGATAGATACACAGATAGACAAACAGACAGATAGACAGGCTGACTAACAGACAATCAGCCTACAAAACAATTGATACACATTAACATGACTGACCTCTAGATCCAGCCATAAAACTCAATATAATTGCCTTATCGTCTCGCGTAACCTTGTTTGCATTCTTGAACATCTCCTGAGCCATTGTCAGCTGTTCTCTCTACACACCACAAACACTATGTACCAATATCAAACACACACACACACACACACACACACACACACACACACACACAACACACACAACACACACACACACACACACACACACACACACACACACACACACATGTACAGCCATACAGTCAGCCTTAGCTCCTTCTTGGGTGGCGGAACAGCTGCCACTTGCGGCTGCACCAACTGTGGCGTGATTGGCACATTTGTCTCCGGCTGACTTGCTACCACTGGCTCCTGTGAAGCAACAGACTCCACTTTGGTAGGCTGAGAAGCAATAACAAAACGTGGAACAGGACCCATTGCTGCTCTCACATCCATTGCCTGGTTTTGATTTGCACCAGTCTCTGGCAGTCGGTGCACAACAGCAGCATGCACACTTGGCTGAGTGGGATTCGATATAGCAACCAACTTTGTTCCAGAAACTAAAGTCTGCCCTCCAGTTAACGTCAAAACCGGTCCAAAACCAACAGGAGCCTTTGTGGTCATAAAGACAACTCCTTGCTGTTCTTTTGTGTTTGCAGGGGCCACAGACTGTGGAATATAAGCGGGAGCTTCTATACTCGCCTGCAACTTTTCTGTTGGTGTAAACGACGAGGTTGACATGACAACGGCGTAAGAAGGAGTAGCAATTGCACTTGTTTTCAGAGCAGGAGAGACAAAGCTTGCAGCAGGTTGTTGGGGTGAAGCTGGTGGGCTGTGGCCAGGGATGCCAAGAGCGGCAGCATAATGTGGAGTTGGTGGAGCAAGAGATGACCTGTTGGGATCAATTTCCTTCAGTCGTTGTTTGGCCAGCGTTTTGGCGCTCACATCTAGTCGTTTAGCTGCTGACTCGATCTCTACAAATATGAATATCAGTGTGAGCAAGAGAAACGAAAACACAAGATAAAAACAGAAAAGTAAACCAACAAACAAGAAGACATATAATAAAACATGAAAGTAACAGACAGACAAACAAACAGACAAACACACAAACAGACAGGCAAACAAACAGACAGACAAACGAAGAAACAAACAAGACAAACAAGGAAACAAACAAATGAAAAGACAAACAGACAGATAAAAAGCACAAACAAACAGACAAACAAACAGACAGACAGATATGCAAACAGACAAGAAAAATGAACAAAGAGACAGACAAATAAGCAAACAACAAACCAACAAACAAACAAACAGACAGACAAAAACCAAACAAACAAATAAACAAACAGACAAACAAACAGACAGACAAACAGACAGACAAACAGACAGACAAACAAACAGACAGACAAACAAATAAACAGCTATAAACAAACAAACAAACAGATAAACAGTTACAAACAACAAAGACAGACAAACAAACAGACAGACAAAGACAAACAAACAAACAAACAGATAAACAGCTACAAACAAACAGATAAACAGCTACAAACAAACAGATAAACAGCTACAAACAAACAGATAAACAGCTACAAACAAACAGATAAACAGCTACAAACAAACAAACAGACAAAAAGCAGACAAGCAAACAAACTGACAAACAAACAAATAGACAGACAGACAGACAAACTGAAAAACAAACAAACAGACAAACAGCTACAGCCAAACAAAAGGACAAACAGACAAACAAACAAACAGACAAACAAACACAATTCACACGCCTTTCTCTCGACGCCGTTTCTTTCCTACCATAGGAGCTTCTGACAAATCAATCAGCTGTAAATACAGTGCAGTGCACACAGTCAACTAATATGTCACAGCATTGACTTAATTACTTGGATTTTGGGATCTCTCTTGATCGTCGAGGGTTTGGTTGGAACACTTGGAGCTGCGAGTAAACTTGTCCGACGTGGAATGTGAGATCCTGAGTGACTGTGAACGGCACGCTTCCCAACAGAAGCTACAACAATACAAACATAACACAAAATAATAAATCAATAAATAAAATAAATAAATAAATAAATAAATAAATCAATCAATCAATAAATAAAATAAAATAAATAAAATAATAAATAAATAAAATAAAATAAATAATTAATAAATGAATAAATAAAATATAATAATTAATTAATTAATAAATAAATAAAATAAATAAAAAAAATTAATAAATAATTTATTAATTAATAAATAAAATAAATAAATAATAAAATAAATAAATAATTAATTAATTAGTAAAATAAATAAATAAATAAAATATATAAATAATAAACAAAGTAAATAAATAAAAATAAATAAATAAATAATTAATAAATAAAATAAATAAATAAATAAATAAAATAACTAACTAACTAACTCAGGTGTGTCCAGGTGCGCCCACATTAATAGCTGACATTTTATGTAGTTTGCCTTTCTATCTAAAGTCATTGTTCTAGAAAATTTGATACCCAATAAATCTATTTTACTAACTAACTAACTAACTAACTAACTAACTAAAATAAATAAATAAAATAAACAAATTAAATAAATACAATAAATACTAAATAAAATAAATAAATAAATAAAATACATAAAATAAACAAAATAAATAAATAAAAATTATATAAATATAATAAAAAATAAATAAAAAAATATAAATAAGTAAATAAATAAATAAATAATAAAAACTTATAAATAAATAAAATAAATAAATAGAATAAATATATAAATTAAATAAACAGTCAGACACACAGAAAAACAGACACAAACACACCAAACCATATATAATCATAAAGTCTCTTTACCTGGTTCAGACAGTTGTGTTTCGAATGGTACAGACCGTGTCTTGCTAGGAAAGTACGCCGCACAAGCTGAATGTTTCTTAGTCTCTGAGGCATCAGCAGCTATAGAACATGAAATGGATGTCTCAGCCAATACACACATAAACAATCGTATAAATACACTGGATGGACAAACAAATAAACAGACAAACTCATCGACAAGCACATAAGATAAACAAATAGACAAACAAGCAAGCAAACAGATAAACAAACAAATGAGCAAACAAACAAACACAAACACAAACAAACAAACACACTAACAAACAAGCAAACACACAAATAAGCAAAAAACTGAAACAACAAACAAAAAAACAAACAAACTAATAAACAACAAACAAACAAACAGACAAACAAGCAAACAAACTGACAAACAACAAACAAACAAACATACAAGCAAACAAACTGATAAACAAGCAAACAAACAAACTGATAAACAACCAACAAACAAGCAAACAAGCAAGCAAACAAACAAACAAGCAAACAAACTGATAAACAAGCAAACAACAAACTGACAAACAACAAACAAACAAGCAAACAAACAAAAAAACAAGCAAACAAACTGATAAACAAGCAAACAAACAAACTGATAAACAAGCAAGAAACAAGCAAACAAGTAAAAACAAGCAAACAAGCAAGCAAACAAACAACCAAGCAAGCAAACAAACAACCAACCAAGCAAACAAACAAGCAAGCAAGCAAACAAACAAGCAAACAAGCAAACAAACAAATAAAGAAAGTCATATATAGCAGAGTAACGAGAGGTACAACTACTAACCAAGTTTTGACTTCCTCAGAAGTTCTTCTCTCAGCAGTTCTGACTTCATTTTTGTCCTCAATTCAAAATGCTTGGGTGGCTTCACTTCTGGTCCAACCAATGCCTCCAAAGCATTCTTGTTAAGATAAGAACTCACGAGAGGCAATAAAGGTTTTGCTTCACGATTAGCCACTGCAGTGAGAAAAAATGAAACCACAAACTAAACACCATTGTCCACCCAAATAGCAAAGTAATAAGCAAACTGACAGATGTACTGACAAAGTATGCAAAGGAAAATACGGTAAACAAGAAACAAAGAAACTGCCACTGAAACAAACAGACAAATTGACTGACAGACTAACAGACAGACAAACAGACAGATAGACAGATAGAATAGTGACGATACATAAAAATATGTGTATTCGACAGACAGACAGACAGATAGACAGACAGACAGGCAAACAGACGGAAAGACAGATTGACAGACAGACAAACAGACAAACGAACATATAGACAGACAGACAAATTGACAAGCAGAGACAGACAGAAAAACACACATACATACAGATCGACATTTACATACATACATACAAACATACATACATACAAACATACATACACACATCCATCCATACATCCACACATCCACACAGACAAACAAACTGACAAGCACAGACAGACAGACAGACAGACGGACAGACAGACAGACAGACAGACAGACAGACAGACAGTTCAATGTTTGAAAATATATGTATTGACAGACAGACAGACAGACAGACAGACAGACAAACATATAGACAGACAGACAAATTGACAAGCAGAGACATACATACATACATACATACATACATACATACAGACAGACAAACAGACAGACAGACACACAGATCAACATATACATACATACATTTTTTTGTTATTATTAAGAGTTGGTACAACTTCTAAATCAATCTAAATTCTTTACACATACACACATACATACATCCAGACAGACAGACAAACTAACTAGCAGACAGACAAGAGCATAAAAATTAAACTCACGTACAAACACACATTTCCAGCACATCAACCTCACACTGATCAACACAATTAACACCAACATTCTTCTCTAATCCTCTCCAATGTCTCCCTGAAGTACGAATTTCCATCTGACACATCACATTCCAGTCTTCTCTCCTTCGGAAACGGCCTCAATATCTCAGCAATAAGCTGCAGCCATGAATTGTTCTCCCGGGCACAAGCATTTATGACCTGACAAACTTCGTTCTTCATACCCTCCATTGCATCAGGTCTGATGTTGATGAACGAGAGCAGCAACTTCATTTTGACTTTCGGTTCCACTTCGTCGTGTCTTGCTATGACGTTTCTCAATACGTCGGCGTTGAGAAGAGAGGCTATGTTGCCAGATCCCCACGAGTCGTCCACTCCCAGTTTATTGTGAAGCCACAGCAGAGTGTCTGAATCTCGCACGGCCATACTTAGTCTCGCGTGGCCAGACCTTTGTGCGCGACTCTATAGAGACCTGCGTGTACATGTACCTGATAAATGAAATGATTATTATGATAATTAATGAATGATAAATACTAATAAAGATTATGATAAATGTTAAATCACCTCGGCTCATGGCCGAAAATATAAACCACACTTGAGGTTCCAGACTGCTTTGTGCGCATGTGCAATATTGAAAAATTATAATTTAAATTTCGCGTCTGTAAATGCAATAAAAGTTAAAATTTAAGTTAAAATTAATTAAATACTAAGTATAATCTAAAAAATAAAAAATAAAAATTAAATAAAAAGTAAATTAAATTATAAATTAATATATTGAACAAAATTGCCGTACTAAGTTTAACGCGCGTTAGCTTGGCATTGTAAAGCAAATTTTGAGTTTATTTTTCAGTGTACACGTTACACATCTATCTACCTAATGATCTTTCAACTTCTTCACCTTATTTTCAAAGGGCTCCATCATCTCATATGCGTGATCGGGTAAGAAACAGTCTACCACATGGTGAACTGTTGCAACTTACTAGATACACATGTTGCCATGGCGCCGGAGAACTGAAGTGCTAATTTCCTTTAGCTACGTTAACTATAGATAGGGGCGCATGCCTAGAGAGGCTGAATGTAGACTATGTTGACAATGTGTAGAAATATTAATTAATCTTGAAAGTGAATGTTTACACATCAAACGTACACCTACAATGCCACCAGTCACTGCACATCTGATCCTGTACATCTAAACTTTGCCACTTTCGCTGCTACAGCGCAGTCGTTTTGAGTAAGAGCGAGTGACTTAGGGGGCGACGGTGCATGGGATGGGCAGAGGGGCGTAACAGCTAGGTGACGTTGTACTTCTAGGTTGTTAGTGGCTTTAGAAGAAATCAGAGTCAATAACTAATGTAAGACCACACTCGACATGGAGTGATGCATGCGAGTCCTCTACATTCACTTCCGTCATGCAGCTAGAATTTACTGTGTAGAGCTACTCAGTTACTTACGATATTATCAGTACAGTAAACTAAATGCAAGCTTTCTCTTTCAGTTGCTGTTGTGCTATGGCGCCACGGGAAAGCAACGGCTATATAGTTGTAGAATAGCGTCTCTAGACAGTTGTACGTCATGCCGCTCTTGGCTGTGCTGGATTGCGTGTAACACAAGATTTGACACACTACAGTGCTGTATGACTCGCATCTGCAACTAGTCTTCATACTAGCTGTAGTAGTCTACTGTACCAAGACAGCACTAGCTTGCTTCCGCACTGCTATTGCAAAGCTTAGAATAAGTAGGTATATTTTGACAAGAATACTCTAGACACTGTCCCAGACTGCTTTGTGCGCATGTGCAATATTTTAAAATTATTTAATTAATTTTAACTTAAATAAATAAATTTATTGCAGTTACAGACACTTAATTTAATTTATAATTTTAATATAAAAATGAAATAAAATAAATAAAAATATTTAGACAAATCGCGTATATAGTATAACGCGCGTTAGCTTACCACTGTAAGACCGCTGTGTAGCTATCCTTTCAGTGTACACGTTACACAGCTATTCTATACCATGATTGGTCATATTTTTCAACTTCTTCATCTTATTTTCAAAGGACTCCATCACCTCATAGTCGTGATCGGGTATGTAACGCATGGTGCACGTGAACTGTTGCAACTTACTGTACAGTACTGTAGTATGAATAGATACACATGTTGCCATAACTAAAGCGCTAGTTTGGTATCTAGCTGTTTCTCTAGCTACCTACCGACGTAGACCATGTCTGGAGAAACTGAATGTATGTCAGGAATGTGTAGGAATCTTGCAAGTGAAAGCTACGTAATTCGTATCACTAGATACATACGCATACACATGAATACACCTACAAACCCTTGCCGACAAGGCGTCCTCTTGCTGGCTACTTTTCACTGCTTTCTAGATTACAATCGACAGGCTAACTCCAGGGGACGTGAGATGGGCAGAGGGTGTTGTCACGGCGATTTGGTACCCCAGTGATTTGATACCCAGGGTACCATATCACGGGTGATTGGTGTACCTCATAGCTATGATACCATAATCATAATTTTCACGAGAGCCGTTTTCACCAAGCGAATATCCGGGAACGACGAAAGCGGGATAGCGCAAATATCGCTTGCTGATTCATCTAGCAGTGACATGGTAGAATGAAACGAATGAGAAGGTATTTGTTTCATTGCCTAAAATTGCAAGAGCACCGTATGCGACCTTTTCTTTCAAAACAAAAAATACCTGTCTACGTCTGCCGTCAGCCAGAGGAAGGGGGAATGATTTTCTGTCAGAAATGTATGTGAATACCTCCACACTACTTGTGCTAGAATACATGAGGCAAGAGTAAGGAAAAGCTGCAAGTATCTACGTATTTTCTAGTTACAGCGACTAATTCTTGTTCGCAGTAGATCTAGTACACGTATGCACTTTGCTACACGCAGGGTCCTAAGTTGGTGCATGCGCTTGTAGTTGGCGGATATAAGTAATGATTAAGTTTGCGGAGTAGTTTTTCCTCATAGAATATTGGTTTCAAAAAGTTTGAATGCTAATTAGCCTTTTGATGTGAATGTGAATGACAGAACGTGCATGGAGCCTAGGTACCAGTGGGGTGCTTGACGCTAGGCATGCGTACGGCGACAGCTCCTCTAGAGGCGTACAGGAACGTCTGACAAGATGGCAATGGCTTTGAGACACGGCATAAACATGGGTA
The DNA here is from genome assembly GCF_963422355.1 of Corticium candelabrum. Taxonomy (NCBI): domain Eukaryota; kingdom Metazoa; phylum Porifera; class Homoscleromorpha; order Homosclerophorida; family Plakinidae; genus Corticium; species Corticium candelabrum. The sequence goes on along the minus strand of NC_085097.1, from coordinate 7,094,132 downwards.
CCATTTTACCGTGATGGATGTCAATGTTCTGGTGAAATGGTACCTATGGGGTACCATATCACCGGTGGTATAGTACACTGGGTATCAAATCACGGGGGGGGGATGCCAAATTACGGTGACAGTGTCACATGTGACATCTTACTTTGTGTATAGAGACATAGAGATAGATGACAGGCATGGCATTTCTTAGCCCAAGAAATCAGTCTCAGAGTTAAGTGTAGAACTGATTGTATACTGTAGACTAAGCCCGCAAGACTCGACATGAAACAATGCATGTGCTAATCCTCTAGAGTTAGAGCTCCTTCATGCAGGTAGACTTTACTGTAGTTGCTACACACTGTTGCTCGTCAGTATTGCTAGTTAACTAAATGCAAGCGTTCTCTTTCAGTTGCTGTTGTGTTATGGCGCCACGGAGACGCGCAGACTACATAAATGTGGACTACATACATGTGGACTAGCATCTCTAGCACGTTGACTAAACCTCAGGCCGCTCTTGACTGCTGAATTACCGTATCTACAAACGTTTACAAGTGCTGTCACAGCTGTGTGAAACCTCTTAAGTGTCTAGAACTAGAGCACTATGCGTCTGCAACTAGTCTTCATACCAATATCGCACTGTAGCTTGTTCCGCACTGCTGTTGCAAACCGCCATTTTGACATATCTTGCCATAGAAGTAGAGAGACATGCACGTTGGACTCGTTTTTAGACATGAATAGACGTAGTATTGGTTGGATCGGTACTCTAGTGTGTACCATTCAAATTTGATTGTACAGTCACACCGTTCTAGCGTTTTGGTCTGCGTAAAATACTCAAAAATCAAGTCTGACGCTGTCATTGAGTAATATGGATAAATAACATCTCTGTATGTGTTCTTATATCCTAAAATGACGTCAAACAGACGTCGTCCATACTGCAATCTCTTTCACCAGTAGCCACGTGTCTTGTGTTCCTGTCGCGTAGATTCTACAACATTTAGTTGGTCTTCTTGCGTCCAGCTTCGCGTCTACGCGTCCATTCTTAAAATCCTTCACAGTCTGGTATTGAACGCAAGCAGAATCGCTTTTCTTGCTGTGTTCTTGACCAGCTGCTGCCTGGCTGATCTCTAGTCGTCCATAGTTGAGATGGTCACCTGGATGGGCATCATCTCCAGTGTTGATCACAACTCGACGTATCATCTGCGGCTCTATAAACAAGACAGTAAACGTGTCTCCTCTCACAGGCGGTCGACCCCAGAAATATCCTGGTGATGCACTGTACGAAAGGTGTGCAACATAAGACGCAAATGCGTCCAACGTTGTGGAAACTACAGCTGGAGGGTTGTCACTGTCGTGGAAGTCTCTCGAATTATCCACAAAGTTGAGATCCTTTGTTTGTTGTACTTTTCCCAGCAAACTCGACTCCAAACCCATGTGCTGGAAAAGAGAAGGAGTTCGTGCAATGGGCTTCTTTTGTGCAAGTATGGCATTGAAGTATCGATAGAGAAAGTCCACTGGTTGTTCATCATACAAAAACTTAATAAACGCAGCCAATCTCTGTAGGTCGTGGTCATGGTAAAGTTTTCCAATAAATCCCAAACGAGAGAAGTCTAGAGTAACCCATGGCTTGTTTTGCTCAGCCACAAAGTCTTTTATTGCACTTAGAAACGCAGCAGATGACATGACGTCATCTTCGAGCTGAAGATAATAATGACCGAGACCAGTGCAGTAACTGAGTAAGAATGCGTAGTCAAGACATTGTTTAGAGCGCCACTTCACTCTTGACTCTGAATCTCCAAAGTTTCTCTTCAGACCGCTGAGTGGACGATAGAACGACTTTGGTGCTTGAATGACTTGAATGAGACCGTTCTGGACATGCAAAGTGTATGAATTTTGAATCAACGTTGTGACTTCTTCACGTCTCTTTGTGTCAAAATCAGCAGCAAAGACAACAATGACAACATCCTTTCTGTCTGCATTAGACATCTGAGCCAGCAGACTGTCCAATGTTGTAGACAAGTACTGGCGGCCTTTGCCTGTCCGTTGAACAGTTGGCACACCAACGACCAAAAATGCTAACAATGTTTAAACCCATTTGAATATAATTCATCAAATAGATTGTCTATAGCTACACACACACACACACACACACACACACACACACACACACCTTACACACACACACACCTTACACACACACACACACACACACACACACCTTACACACACACACACACACACACACACACACACACACACACACACACACACACATTCATTGTTCATTGACCGCTACTCATACACACACACACACACACACACACACACACACACACACACACACACACACACACACACACACATTCATTGTTCATTGACCGCTACTCATACACACACACACACACACACACACACACACACACACACACACACACACACACGGACACACCTTTCTGCTTCCGTTGAATACCCAATATTCTTGCTCTCGTCCTATTTACTCCAACGTCCCAAGCACACAAACCCGAGTCATTACATGCGATTGCATCTCTCTCAGCACCAACCTCCCTACGCATTCGCCCGACTCTGTCAATCCCGTTCATAGCCTTCAATCTGTCAATTTCATCTTGCAACAACGTGACGGTACTCAACAAAATTTTCTGCCTGTCCTCACATTCCAAGTTGCCATCATGCAAAGCTACAGTGTCTGCATCACAACACGCCCAGTTAGTTAGCTGTATGAAACAGAATCTAGACCCACGTGTTTGCATGGATACGCACGCCCCAATGTGTCACAGTTGCATGATGGCATCCAACTCACCTGTTAGAAGCAGCCACGCGTTGAGAAAGAACATGAACGACAACATGATGACCAAAGCGACCTGCGCTACCGGCAACCTTGCCATTGGCGTGTGTATCCGAGATGTCAAGATTCCGCAGCAGCAATTCGACTTGCCAACTAGACATCGACATCAAGACAACAACCATCAGTGTACGTACACACGATTACAAAGTTGTAGATGGTCGTACTTGCTTGAGACTATTCCGGGGTTTACAGTAACGAGAGTTTGATGACAGTGGCGCAATGAAAACAGGACCGCCTCTGCAAATTTCAGTTGCAGCTCACGTGACTTCCAAAATGAGTAGCATTTCTATGCTACATTGTTTCTTTCTCACGTAGAGAGACCGGAATTGATCTAAAAAGCTTATTTCCTCGATTGTATTAAAAATTTAATAGAACAAATTGCTTACCTTTTAGTTAGTTAGTTAATTAATTATTATAAATGCAGTATAGCAGTTAGCATCTTCTAATAGGCAGAAAGACAAATGATCTTACAGCCTCATTTAATAACAGTTTTGTGCACTGGAAAGTCTCTTGGCCTTTTGCTGAATGTTGATCTACATATCTGCATGTGATGCTGCAAATCTGGGCACTGAGGCCGGCCCACATGGGCACACCAGAGCCGTATATAGAGATACAGTTCTGGTGGACACCAGTGGGTCTGCTTGACAATGTATATCCCTATGCACTTGATAAATAGACCAACAACCAACATACAGGTGTCAAACAAACAGACAGACAGACAGACAGACAGACAGACAGACAGACAGAAAACAGACAGACAGACAGACAGACAGACAGACAGACAGACAGACAGACAGACAGACAGGCAGTTTTACCTATAGTGTTCTTGTAAAATTTTGCTTTTTGTGTTCAATAGTGAAAGAAGACAGACAGACAGACAGACAGACAGACAGATAGACAGACAGACAGACAGACAGATTGGTAGATGCTTTGCTGTTAGCGACCTTACATCGCTGGACAATATTTAGCCTGTACTAGCAGTTGTAATATGCAAATATACGTATTGACAGACAAACAAACAAAGAGACAGACAGACAGACGGACAACAATGAAAGACATTCAGAACATCATTCATTAGAATTTTTGTAATATTCGATCTGTATGTCTCAGTAGATGGAGTTTTACCTATAGTATTCTTGTAAAATTTTGCTTTTCGTGTTCAATAGTAAAAGAAGACAGACAGAGAGACAACAAACAGACAGACAGACAGACAGTCAGTCAGACAAACAACAGCATTATCACTATCTATAAAAGTAATAACCATTGCTATATTGAATAAAATTTCAATACTGAAATAAATCACACCCAAATATTTAAAGCGGCCATAAGTCCATATCCAACCAGTAGAGCTACTATCTGTGCAACAAAATCCAAATTTGACGTTGTAACATTCAAAGACTCTGGTATAATATCAACTACTGCTATATAGAAAAATGTCCCAGCAGCGAGACAAAGACACACGCCTTCCCACATAATTTCCTCCGTCATACTCTGAACTGCTGTACCCAAAGTGATTCCAACTGGAGTTGTAAGACTAAAGAGAGTCACAACGGTAATAAAAACATGGTGAGCCACATCAGCTCTAATCAGACTAGATCCGAGTGCCATCGCCGCCAAGGCCTTATGAGCCAAGATTGGACCAAGAATCTTCAAAAGGTGAGAGATATCAGTCTGAGCTCCGAGTGCAAGGCCAGCAAGAAAAGAATGAAAGCCAAGACCAAGAGTTAAGACCACAGCAGACGTTAGACTGCCAGATTTCAACCGAAGAGCCACCAAATCCTCTGTGACCTCGTTTGATTTTTCTTGAGAATGAATAAATCTGTTTGAATCGCTGTGTAAGGTATTACACGTTTGGACGTCACTGCCTCCTGTTGGAGATACAGGACACGACTCAGATGTAATAGGAGGCTGCTCTGCAGTGTGTCTCTTAAGTATGGCATGGACGATGAGCAACAACAAGAGAGCAGAGAATGCAATGAGGTTTGAAAGAGGATAACCATGAATGTCTGCTATTACTGAGCTTAGAATGTCTCTGCCGTCTGACAAGAGGTCGACAGCTCCAGCAGCTATTAGCACTAGAAAAATATGGTATTAGCATTAGGTGTGTGTGTGTGTGTGTGTGTGTGTGTGTGTGTGTGTGTGTGTGTGTGTGTGTGTGTGTGTGCGTGCATTGTCTTTACCTCCTGCTGCAGCTAAGTTCAGCAAGCTGGTCAACAGACGTCGCGTTTTGACAAATTTAGCCAAAATAGCACCACCGAAACCGAAGAGAAAAGTAAGTACCGGAGATATCGACTGAAGAACTTGCAGTTTCGTGACCTTCATGATCATGTGACGACTTTGAAAGCCCCGGATGTACCATGTGCTTTATTTTCTTACACAAATTTGACTGACACACTAACGTTTTCGGTGTAAAAAATTATTTAAAATATTAACACGACACTTAATTAATCATAAAATTGTAAATTATTTTGTAATTGTCTGCAAATGTTAGGAAAACTTGAGCGAAATTTCATTGTGAAATTGACTTGCTGAGTGACACATCAACACAATACATGTCAGTCATACAATTAATTTTTATTAATTAAATAAGGCAAGATCATCAGTCCAGCTTGTTTGCCTACCAACACGTGGCGCCACTCCACCAGTACATTACAATAAATAAAAATATATCTCCTCCTTCACTGTACCAGTTGTACATCTTACCATTCTGCATCTCTCTGGCGACGCACACTGGGCAACATGTAGTGGCTAGCAGTCGATGCTCGCAGATGTGGTCTGAGTTGTGGCATCTTTTTTCTTGTTGCTATATAATAGTTGACCTTTGATGTTTCCATTGTAATGTCTATTGTTGGTGTTGGAGTACCTAAACATGAAAGTTACAAAGTCGGTGTAGAATAGGATGGAGAGGTTTGTGTTATGACGTCACCAGTTGCAGCATTTGGCTTTGGTGCTACTCGATACATGATGGCAGGCTCTAGTGGTTCTCTGCTTAAACCCTGTAAACGAGAATAGATCACACACACGTGCACACACACATGCACACACACACACAAACGTGGACACACAGACACACACACACACACACACACACAGACACACACACCACCCACAGACACAGACACAGACACACACACACACACATGCACACCACACACAGACACGCACACCACACACACACACACACACACACACACACACACACACACACACACACACACACACACACACATGCATATACACATGCACACACACGCACATGCACACACACACACACGTGCGCGCGCACACACACACACACACACACACGTGCATGCACACTACGACACACACACACACACACACACACACACACACACACACACACACACACACACACACACACACACACATGCACACCACGCACAGACACAGACACATGCACGCACGTGCACACACACACACACACACACGCACACAGACACACACACACACACACACACACACACACAGACACACACAGACACACACACACACACACAGACACACACACACACACACACACACACACATGCACACCACGCAAAGACACAGACACATGCACGCACACACACACACACACACACACACACACACACACACACGCACACAGACACAGACACAGACACAGACACAGACACACACACACACACACACACACACACACACACACACACACACACAGCAATGCACGTGTGCAAACCTCTGCTGATTTTGTCAGAGGATCGACTTTCTGCAGCGTGAATTTCTTCCCAGCATTTTCCGGAAACGTCACATGTAAATTTCCATCCACAGGCGTGACTGCTTGAGCTGCCAGTTTGCATTCATTTGAACAATTTTTGGGGCTTACGTTTCTACCTCCAGAAACTGATCTTGATGTACGAGGTACATTATCAGTCTGTACCATCTTGCGTACCTCACTGGTGTGACAACCAGTCGTGGGTTCACTGGTGCTTTTACGCACACGAGGAGCCACACTTTTCTTATCTTTCTCAACACTCTGAGTGTTCGAAGTCGGCTCCACATGATTGTAATGTTTACTAGCCAAGGACGATGCTTCCTTAATGTTTGTCAGAGATCGCTGCTGCTGCTGCTTCTCCTCTCTCTCACGTACAGCAGCTGCTATACCACTTTTATGCTCATCAATTCGCTCCCGATTTGCTGCTTTTTCTTGAGCAACGGCTGATGTAAGTTTGGAGAGACGATTCACGCCGGCTGTTCGTGACGTAGCACTAGGCACTTGCTTCTTGTCTTCAGAGATCATAGGAGCTGCAGGCTTGTGAGATATTGGACTGAGGCAAGCCTTAGGGTTAGGGTTAGTGCTCCTATTAAGTGTTGAGTTGTTGTATCTCTCGTGCTTGATTGGTGGTGATGTCGATGAAACTTGTGGTTTCATTGATTGCACAGCTTGCAGCTGCTTTTTAAACAGGCCTGATCGAACAAGGGCTGTCGAGTTGGTTCTTGGTAATGTCGTCTCCTTGAGCCGATCAGCAAGAAACTGAATTGTGTCCTTATCCAACGGCATGGCCATAGCAATACTACACGTACTGTTTGATGCTGCTAATGTTTCGCCATTCTTTGCCTCTGATTGGTCATCGTATTTTGTGTCCTGATGTGAGTCGGTGTTTTTGTGTGTTTTCGTTGTCTCTGGAACTGGTGTGTCTTGCCGTCTTACTATATCTGATATGTGATAGATGGGACGACTTGAACGTTGCATTGAAGTTCGTGAACGAGTTGAAACCGGCTGGATCAACGATGTTCGCGAATGTGTGGCTGTTGCTGGTCGTGATGCTAATGCACTTCGAAGAATTCCCGAATGAGCATGAGAGAGAGCTGCCAGCCGACCTCCTAAACACAATAAAAATCGTTCAAAATATTGTAAATTGTTAGAGGGAGTTACAGACCTGATTCATTTGATAAATGGTGAGAGACATAACGAGCAGTAAACGCTCCTGGTCCTTGACTGTTTGAGCGAAGAAACGGAGACTCAACTCGAAACCCAGCAGACGAACGAATCCTCGGAGGACTGTACACATCACTGACAAACGAGCAACAATTAGACAATCACAATGGACAAACACGATACATACAATATACAATGTGAATGTACAGACGTGTAGTGTGACTTAGACTGGTTTGACGTTTAGATCTTCAACTTACAATGTTGTAAATCAAGTCTAGCTGTGAGAAATGCATCACATCTGTCCACTTACATCGATGGTCTTGCCTGTCCAGGCCTCACTGCTATTGTTTGTTCAGCCGACAAAGTCTGTCCAGCTGACAAAGTCCCTGCTGTTGTGTCTTCTGTCTTGTCAACAAGAGAGTAGCCGCTAATCATCACACGACCGGACAGTCTGTCCTCCACCAGACCGGCCACGCTGGGTGTGACAGCACCCAATGCTCGAAGCTTCGTTGAGCTTGGACTACCTGCAGTGATGAGCATACTGCTGCGTATGTAATCGTCAGTGAGAGACTCCAAATATTCAATCTATACACCAAATTTAATAAATAAGCAAACAATAATTGACTAAATGAGCTCACCCTGCGTAGATGTCGATCTTCTAGTCTCTCTTCTGTGTTCATCGGTACTCCTCCCTGTTGTACAGTTGTCAACTTCAGTGCCACGCCCTTTTTGTCTGATTGTTTCTTTGCCAATGACTTGCCACAACGATCACTATTGAGAACATCCTGTTCAGTAAGAGGAACGGCCGATGGCTATGAAAGCAAACACGTGGATATTAGTAGTAATCACTGTGAGGCAATGGTCATTGTCTATAAGTGGCATACTGGCCTACCTCAGTGCTGCTAAAATTCGACATCTCATTGGATTGTTCATGGTGAAGTTTCAGTTTCGATCTCCGGCGATTCCGTTCTGTTCGACTTTTGCGTTTCTTCTTTTTCTGCAGGAAAGAATAATGTACAACCATTGGCATGCAATCAAGTACAAGCAATAAATAAATTCGGAAACAAAACACGCACCTTGCCATTTCCTGTACGATTCCCACTGTGAAGAAGATGCACAGGCAATCCATCTGACACAGAGCTGTCTGAGCCAACATCACTAACATACAGACAAGACATAAGCAACTCTCAATAATGTGTGTGTGTGTGTGTGTGTGTGTGTGTGTGTGTGTGTGTGTGTGTGTGTGTGTGTGTGTGTGTGTGTGTGTGTGTGTGCATGCGTGCGTGCACGTGTGTGTGTGTGTGTGCGTGCGTGCATGTGTGTGTGTGTGTGTGTGTGTGTGTGTGTGTGTGTGTGTGTGTGTGTGTGCGCGCGCGCACGCGTGCATACACATCAATGCACACATCAAACAAAAAACAACATACACACACAACAACAACAACCTTGATTCATTTCCGGACGTAAAATCACCGTCCAAGAGTGGCATATCCAATGGATCTGTGCCTGGCGGCAACTGTTTTCCCATTGCATCAAGTTTTGCCAATATATCAGCCTTGACTTTCTCTCTCACCTCTTCAAGAATCAGCTCATACTGCAAACACAACAACAAAGCAGTTGCACAAAGATATTGTTACATTCAGTCCATTTCAATCGATTAATTGTTTTACCTTTGTTCTGTCTGGGTCACAGTAGTCGAGTACTGTGTCACAGAAGTGATAACCAAGTGTTTCTAAGTCAGCTGTGGAGAAATGGTAATCAATTAGTTTGTCCATTGTTGAGCCGCAAAACGTTGTCTAGAAAGCAAGATCAAGATTTGAGATACCACTATCAGTTTAGATGTATTCACCTGTGTGTACAAACATTCTATACAGATATCTGTAAGTTGTGTGTTTAGACACTTGTCTGTTTGTCTGTCTATCATTCTGTCTGTCAATTTCATTTATTTAAACACAAACTCTACGTTACATTTCTAACGCTAAATGCAAACAAGCTACTGAGTTCAGCTTTAGTTTAATTAATGCAAGCTACTTTGATAGTCTCTATTGTATATGTTCTCATCCACTTCTCCAGGGAAGACACGAGTCAGCTTGTGGAGGATGACTTTAGCGTTATATCGTTGTAATATTATTGAGAATTGTTTCCTCCAAAAACCTCTAAAGTCGGCTTCATTCGTATAGCCTTCAATGTCTCTTGATCTTCTGGCTAGTTTGTTTAAATAGTTGGTAGCTTCTGATCCCCAAGTTCCAAAATGTTCAAATACCAAAGGAGTGAAAATTGAGGCTTGATGCATTGCCGGCAAGTTGTTGTTATCCATATTATTGGATCATCTTCCTTTCTTCCCTTTTTGCTGCACCAAAACCTTCTCTAAAGCTGCCTGCTTTACAGTGTCTTGGCTGAAAGGATAAGCCATAGCTACATCAAGGTCATAGCTACACCCAGAGTCGTACACAACTATGTCTGGTCTATTCTCATTTCCAGAGTAACGATGTCGAGGTTCTTTCTCGTGATGAATCTTTAATTCATGTAGACAAGTGCTCCATGCATTTACAATTTCATCATGCTGCCACACAGGCCCACCTCCATGTTTGCATGTAAGACGATGATATTCATCTGCCAACTTGCTACATTCACACTGGATGTTCCAGTTGACAAAAGGTGCAGGTTACTGGTATGTCTGTCTGTCTGTTTGTCTTTCTGTCCGTTTTGCTTAAATCTTGTATAAAGCTAGCAATTGTCATTGGTAGAGTAAGCTTTCAAATATAACAATCTGTCTGTCTGTCTGTCTGCCTGTCTGTCACAATAATATATTTTCATAACTTAAACTAATACATGAGAATAGCTAACAAAAAAATATAGTGACTCAGGAGGGTCATACACTACAAACTGTCTGTCTGTGTCTGTTTGTCTGTCTGTCTTTCTGTCAAAGAAATATATTTTCATAAATCAGAACTATTACAACCTAAATCAAACTAAGCAACTCCTAACTAAATGCCTGTCTGTCTGTCTGTCTGTCTATCAATTAGTCAGATGTCACATCTATAAGATCTCCAGAGCTTCTCAACTGGCAGTACACCTGAATGCTCACAGAGACTCTTGAAGACTCTGGCTAAATACTCCAAGTGGTTTGTGACTAGCTGCCAGGGTTTTTCTCTTTTGTCAACAAAAACACAATCTTGCATCCTGACCAGACATTTGCGTGCATACCACACACACTTTTAACATGACATACAAACACACACACACACACACACACACGCACACACACACACACACACACACACACACACACACACGCTAAACACACTGATATACACCAAGTATGCCATTTTGGAAAGTGCTGCATGCCAAAGAGTAATGTTTACGAAATCTCCCATGACTCCATTGCAGATTGAATTCAATCCAAGTAAAAGAAACACTTCACTGATTGATGCAAGCACAGTAGACGTTAACGTACATTAAGGCCTTGGGCTGCGGACCGAACGCTTGCTGTGTTGCGCAGCACATTGTTTTAGTCTTGCTTTCTGAGGCCAACTACTAGAGCACACAAGAGACGAGTCTAGATGCTTCAGGCAACTCTGAAAGTGAAAGTAAACAAATTGCAGTTCATAAGCCACTCAGTCGTTCATACGTTGTAGACTCCACATGATCGTCTTGAACGACTTGCGATCGCTTGGTCTTTCGCACTTTCCTCCATGTTTCTTTCTATGAATGGAGGCCATACTATAGTACAGAAGGGTTTGCATGATGTGACAAACACATGAAAACGTGCATCACCACACATTCTACAGCCGAACCAGTGCCGTATGTGTGATTTCCGCCATCGATTAAAGACGAGTCAGTGATGCGAAAGCAAGTTTTACTTTCACCTAAGCAAATATCAAGGTTTACACGAAGTGGTAAAACAAAACCTACACCTAGTGGACGTTATTTGAAAAACCACCTCGTACATTTTTGTTTCCTAACTTTAGCATAATGCTCCGCTATCAAGTTTGCACTGAGATGGCGCCAAACGTCCCAACTTGATGTGTGACTAGAAACGTTTAGCGCTGAGGGTGGAGTCAGATATGTGTGGACCGGTGAAGTGCTCCTTTAAGCACAATGTTGTGTATGTTGCATATACGTCTGTATATGTCTGGCTGACTGTCAACTAAACTGTCTATTAACTTAATCTGTTTGCAGCCATTATTGTGTTCTAACTTCCATCGTGTAACTGTTCATGATGCCCATCTCTCTCCACATTACGATGCGACCCGTCCCTTCCTACACCACAACAAAATTTGACAATAAAATCTCACATAATCGGATGCAGCGAGCAACAACAACAACGTAGCTCACCTTGCTCTTTTGCACTTTAAATGAGCAATCAGAAAATGAAAACTAGAAACAACAAACAACACAAATGAGGCCTTATACATACAGTTTTTGAAGGATTATGAGATGTGGTCGTGTGCATTCCTGCTCACTTTAGTAGGAGCGTTCTTATGCATCATCATTGGGAAAACTCTCTCGTGAAGTCGCATAGAAGGATCACTTCTACAAATAACAAACTTAAATAAATAATTAGAATAAAATACAAACAAACATAATTGCAAACAAACTAACAGACTGACAAACACATGCACATGCAGAGTACAGAGAAATAGATATGAAAAAGACACAAAATACAAACAAACAAACAAAACACAAACAAACAAACAAAAATAATAAAATAACACAAATAAACAAACAAAAATAAACAAAATAAAACAAATAAACAAACAAACAAAAATAAACAAAATAAATCAAATAAAAAACAAACAAACAAACA